>NC_056735.1:1054446368-1054546368 GCF_019279795.1 Protopterus annectens
ATACAAACACCTTATTCAGCTCATAGTCACGCAGATCTCTTATCAATTTACCTTTTTTTCGATCAATAAGTGTCAGTTCATAATCTTTCAGTTTTTCATTCATTCATTCTGGCTAGCAATAGCATACACATCTTTTGCTGGGATCAGAGCTAGGACACATAATACCATGACAGAAACTGTTTCCCACTAAGCTGTCCCACATATACACAACTGTGACACATTCACCAACACATTCACCATCACACTCAGTCAACCTCACATAGCAATTATTGCAACAAGTATATGTGGGTGTGTATTGGTTCACAGGTAGGTAATAGGCTATTGGCCCTAGGGCCTATAGAAGCCTAGCCAGACGGTACCCTGGCCTTTGACACCCAAGTAATTTAATTTCATATGCCCCTGTCAAGCAGAGCCACAGAGGTGATTCCCGGGGTATATTTCCTATCTCCCACCCAATCATCAAGACTATTCATGACGAGTGCTACTGAGGAGCTTTGTTTGCTATTGATAGGTAGTTTGTTCCAGAGTATGGGATGTCTCTGAGATAGGAATCTATCCCTCCAGCATGTTCTGTTTATTGAGGTGACAAGGTTTAGGTCCCTAGAGCATGTAGCTCATAGGGATTGTGATCTGTTTACATGGAGCATGTCCAACAGCTCTGGGTTTGACATAGCTTTATATGTTAGGCAGAGGTCACCTCTGGGTTGCCGGTATGCGACACAGTCTAGCTGTGGTTTTGTGAGACGGTCTGCATACGGCATCTGTTTGAGGACAGTATTACTCTTTGTGAGGTATGTCTGTGGCCTTTCCAGTTGCTGTAGATGTCTTGTGAGGTACATACCAGAAGGGGCATTGTACTCTATAATGGGTTTTGTGAGTGATGAGTAGAGAGGAACACTGACCTCTTTTCCCCTGGATGACACAACTTTTGTGATTAGGTGTGCCATGTAGACAGATTACATTACTAGTGTGGCACTGTGATTATCAAGGGGAAGACTACTGTCCACCTGTGTCCCATGGTCTCTTATCACACTTTCGGTGTTAAGTCGACTACCACCTATGTGGTAGTTAATGGGTACAGAGATTTTAGCAAAAGGGATGCCAATGAATTTCCGACATTGAGCTTGAGGCCATGGCTTTGTCACCAGGCATCTGTCGCAGTAAATATGACTCTGTCTCTCTCTCTCTCTCTATACATATATATATATATATATATATATATATATATATATATATATATATATATATACACACACACACACACACACACACACACACAGACACATACATATAAACATCCATTGGTGTACATATAGATATACATATAGGCACATATACAGTACACCTTTCATGGTGGGAATATCAATTATGCGAAGTATGTGAGGTATACAGTTATGTAATGATATTGCACAGTCTTGTGCGAAATGCATTGAAGGTGTTCTCAGCCCATGTGGCTTTAGCAGGCTTCACTGGCTGCAACACTGCAAACCTAACAAACACCCACAGCGTTTAACCACCTCATGTCATATACCAGCACTGTATGCTGTCTTGTTTGCCATGCACTACTACCTACATACAAATATGCACATAACAACCTTCACCAACATATATATGACCTCCCTTCAGAAACAGTTGCAGTATGTCCCTTGCTCTATGCACATGTACAGATGCTAATATATCTGACACAGATATATCTCTCCGTATGTGTGTGCCATACACACACAAGGTCCACACTGTTGTAAGTCCTGGACCTCACGGCTGACCTGTTGCGCCTTGCTGCAACATGAACAGGTGCCACATGTGAGCACACAGTAATATTAGAGGGTGTATACATAGCTGCAAATGCTAGATTAGCATACTAGCCTGGTACAGCAGTTGCCAATGCTAAGCTACACGTTGATATGACTATCATGCATGTGTTACTCTGTCACATCCATGGTTATATAGCTGTATGTGCTACTCCCCCAAACAGCCATTGTCTACACTACTGTACAGAACACAGATAACATGGTTCAGATGTTTGACATTTAATGCTGAGCTACATATATCACAGTTATGTCCCACTGCGCACAGCTACACACTGATTTGTCCATGGCAGTAGTTATGCAGGGCATCTGTGCATAGATACGTATTGCTGCCACATATTGATGTTTCAAAGTATATAGAGTAGTCTTCAAATACATCTACTACATGCCAGTAAATACATATCTGTTACATACCTTTCCTTTGTATGTGTTCATAGTTTTCAGTTTGGTGTGTCTTTGGCTCCCCCCCCCCACTGGTGTGGGTGGGGGTGTGTGTGTGTCTCTCTCTCTCTCTCTGTCTCTGCCTCTCTCTCTCTCTCTCTCTCAGCATCTGCAATGGGATGATTGCATGTGTGGCCAGCAAGTACAGCCTACTTTTATAGGTATCTGTACATGTGCATGTGCTGGCCTCTGCACCAATTGGTGGCCACCATTTGGTAATTGCATGCAGCCTGCTGTATGGTAATTGCAGTACTCACTGTCATAGCAACCCAATGCTATAAATTGCTATGTCAGGTAGGCATAGCCCTTTCAGCTTTCCAAAGTGGGGCCCATGCTTGTTTGCTGTGGACACTGTTGTGTAAGTCAGAAGGTTGGTATAGTTCTTATATCTGAAGCTAGGGGTGTAGCCAGTGATTTAAATATTGTACTCAGACCTGAATGTTGCCAATTCCACTACACAGTTGTCAGTGTAGAATTGTACTCACCCCTATAAATGCTAACACAAGATACATGGGAGTATGTAGTTTCTTTTCTACTTATACAATTAACTGCCATACAAAAGTAGTTATTGAGATGTATTCATTTGGCACATGAACTGTTTGTGAACTGCTATACTGTGAATATTAATTTACTCACTTTTGAACAGTTTGTGCTTTTTTAGTGTTGACATCATCACAGGCTGCTCAAGAAAACTGGACACATTTCAGTACTGAGTATGCCTACCTATATCCTTGGTAGACCCTGAACACACAGGTATATTGTACATTTGGGTAGGGGTGCAGAAGGACAGAGAGCATTATGTATTAATGTGTGAACTTTATCTTGCTGGACTTAAAGGGTTGCTGTGTACGTGTTAGTTTATCAATAAGAGATAAAAGAAAATTTCGAGACACATATAGACTAGTCAGGTTTGGAGCAGGGGCATAACCAGTGAGTTTTGAGGAACAATTTCAAATTATTTTTGAAGCAGAATAGTGAGGGAAGTGTAGAGAGTTCATTTGGTAGGAGATTCCAGGCTTTTCCAACTATGTTAGAGAAAAGGGAGTCACCAGCTTTATTGTTTGTTTTAGCAGTGTGTATTAGAAGTTTCTGAGAAGACCTTAAGGATTCCAGGTTTTTATAGGGAGTGATTAGTGTGGAAAGAATAGGCGTTTTGGAAGGTTTGTAAAGAGTGTTATGGACTATAGTTAGTTGATGGAATTTAATTAGATTTTGAAGTTCAAGCCATCCTAGTTGCTTTAAGTTAAGGCAGTGATGGGTTCTAAAAGGGTTGCCTGTAGCAAATCTAGCAATGTTATTGTAGGACATTTCCAATTTGCTAAGATTATGTTTAGATAGGTTAGTAAAAATAGGAG
Source organism: Protopterus annectens (assembly GCF_019279795.1). Taxonomy (NCBI): domain Eukaryota; kingdom Metazoa; phylum Chordata; order Ceratodontiformes; family Protopteridae; genus Protopterus; species Protopterus annectens. The sequence goes on from NC_056735.1 coordinate 1,054,449,970, forward strand.
AGGCATAAAGAAGAGAGGATATTAGATGAGTGTGTGCTATAGTGGTTCGAGCTGAAGGTAGGAGAAAGGATTTTATCCTATAGAGCGAGCCTAGCTTTTTGTTGACTGTTTTTATAGTGTTGTTAATGTGGATGTCAAAGTTCAAATTATTGTCAATGGTGACACCTAATAGTTTTGTGGTTGGTTCAGGGTATATAATAGTTTTATTGGTAGAGTTTACTGAGAAGTCCATTGGGAGGGACTTTTTAGTAGGAGAGAAAAGGAGGAGTTTAGTCTTTTTGGGATTTAGGAGAAGGCATCTATGTGTGAACCATTGCTCAACTGTGTTAAATACTTGTTGGGTAAGATAGAGAAATTCTGGAGAAGAGGGGGCTGAGCATATCAGTGTAGAGTCATCCGCATATTGTATGCATGTAGCTTGGGGGATGGCCAGGTGAAGGTCATTGATGAATATGGAAAAGAGTAGAGGTCCAAGGATGGAGCCTTGAGGGACACCCAGGTTGATAGGCAGGTGAGTAGAAAGGGATTTGTGCCAAAGTACGGCCTGTTTTCTTTTATCAAGGTAGGACTGGAACCATTTTATGAAGGGTGTATCAAGTGACAGGGATTTTAGCATTTTGATGAGAATTTGGTGATTTACCATGTCAAAAGCTTTAGACAGGTCAATAAATAGGGTTGAAGAGAGTTTGTTTAGATTACGTTTTTTGTTGATACAATCTATGAAGGAAAGAAGGGCAGTAGTAGTACTATGTGAAGGTCTAAAACCATGCTGACAGTTGGCTAGTAAGTTATTTTTGTTAGATGGTCAAGTAATTGTCTGTGAATGCATTTTTCCATGATTTTTGCCAGAGGTGAGAGGAGGGCAATGGGGCGGTAATTGGAGAGTTCAGTGGATTGACCTCCCTTGTGGAGGGGGATAATATGGGAAATTTTCCATAAACTTGGGATATAACTTTCAGTAATAGATCTATTGATTAGGATAGAAATAGGATAGGCAATGGCTTTGGCGGATAGTTGTAGGAATTCAGCAGGTAGTTGGTCTGCTGAGGGGGAGCATGGTTTCAGTTTCTGTAGAAGGGTTTGAATATAGGATGTTGGTATGTGTTGAAAGTGAAATGTAAGGGGTGAGGTTGATTCATTGGAAGGTAGAATTAAGTTATTTGGTGATAGTTGTCTAGCTAGTGTTTGTATAGCATCAGTAAAAAAGGTATTAAAAGCATTAGCTATATTCATCGGTGTTTTGCCTTCAGTGTTTTGAGGGTTTGGAGTAGCGGATTGTCCTGGATTGAGTAGTTGGTTGATACTAGACCAGAATTTCTGTAGCTTGTTGGGATTGCAGGTAGTAGTTATTTTTGTCAGATAATATAGCTTTTTTTAGTTTCATTTCGTAGTTGTCTGAATTTTTGTTGGTCTATAGGGTTTTTAGTTTTCCTCCATTTTGCCCAGTGTTTGTTTCTCATATTGATTTTATGTTTGGTTTCTTTTGAGAGCCATGGAGCATGTTTGGTTTTAATTCTAATTAGTCTGGATGGGGCATGGTGGTTGAGGATGGCAAGGAAGTTGGAGTTAAAGTAACTAACGGCTTCATCTAAAGGAAGGTTTTGTAAGGGTGACCAGTTACATGCTATTAATTCCATCTGGAAAAGTTCAGGTTTAAAGTACTTTTTAGACCTGATGTTTTTAATGGATGTTGGGGAGGGAAAGTTGATTTTATGTCTGATGATATAGGTAAGAGAGTGGTCACTTAAATCATCAGGGAGGGTTCCTGAGTCATAAATGTGAGGATGATGGTTAATGAGAATCCAGTCTAATAAGCTTGCTTTCTTGTTAGATTTATTTTCTTTTCTTTCAATGTTTACCATGGCTTAGTGGTACTTCATGCAGTCTAGGGTGTACAAGGTCCGGGGTTCGAGAATGACAGAGGTGTGTTATTTTGCTGCTGAGCAGAACAAGGGCCCTGACATACAGAGTGACTAAGGCACTTTTAAGCAGTTGTAAGCAGGTTTGAGCAGGTTTGCGCGATGCTTAGCTAAGCGCACACAAGTGCACATTTGCTCAAACCCGCTAGCTACTGCTTAAAAGTGCTTACTCCCGCTAACCCCCGCACTCATTTCTTTGAAAGAAAAGAAAATGGGGAGATAGGAAAGTGGGGAAAACTGGGCACAAAGAGGGAAATACAGTATGGAAAACAACTCGGGATGTGCAGGACGGGTGTAGGGAAGGCCCATAGCTGCCCATTTCTTTAACAGCAACAGCTGTGCATATGCATTAAATTTGGAGGGAAATATAAAACCTTCAACCCCTGTAAGAGGGGTGAGGACAACAAAGTATGTTGTACTGCCAATTAAATATCAGTGTATGTGTCCAGTGGACATGTGTGCAAAATGGGCAGCTATGTATGGGGCGTAATTTTCTTTTGGGAGCAGATTGCCCTTTTTTTCTTTTTTTTCAGGTGAGAGTGGAATGTGGGGTAGGGGAAGTAGATATATCTAGGGAGGTAGGTTGGGGAGGTAAACAGACAAGACAAACAAGATGCAAACAGGGGCGGAATATGACACATGTGGTGGGTGAACACCATTGACGGGGAAGGATGTTTGGAAATCTCAAGCCCATGAGCCCACAGATGGCAACAGTGGAAGTGAGATCCCCACCCATGGGTAGTCACCACTGCACCTTCACAGCCCAGAGGGTGGCTGTGCTGGGGGCTGTGTAGGAGGGGCAGGCTCACCCATGAGTTGCGCCACTCGTGCCTCAAGCTGGCATAGGGGATCGGCGACAGAACTCCCGATCTCCCTATGCACCACAGCCCGGACCGTTCGGAGGGTGATACGCGGCCCTCCTCTGCCCACACTTGCACAGGGGGGACAAACCCCATCCCCTGCAGCACTTCCACCCAAAGGTGGCACAGGGCCAATGGAGGAGGAGGACCCAGGCTGGGCCACCGGACCTGCTGGTGCCAGGTGCCATCGCCAGCTGAAGTGGGACAGGTGGGTTCGCTGGGACCGGCCTTCCCATACGTTCTATGTTTAGGAGGATTTAATGAAAATATCGGTTAGTAACAGTCAACAGCATTCCCAATTAGTTATAACAGCATGCAGACGTATTCCCATTAACCCAACACACCAGAGTTCCAACAGTTGAACAGCAAGCATGACACATGCATATATGGGACAACAGTGGACATTACAACAGCATGCAGGTTTAATTGATGGCAACAGGCCACCAATATTGTGGTATTGGAACAGGGCACATGCATCAAAATAAATGCATATATTTATAAACCAATAGGACATATGTCCCAACAAATGTTTTGAGATTAGACATACCCATTGAGGTGTGGAATTGCATTTTTTATGCACATACAGTAGGGTGGAAAATGATAGCTCCATTAACAACTTATATAGCCTTCTAGTTTACACTACATTCCTATTGACTGCAGTTATATGCCCCTACATGTATTGTTACACTACACAATTGTCCTTAGATCGTGAAATGGGTTTTGCTAGATCTTTATATACATGGGCTGTATGTGACATACAAACTGTCCTGGATTTAGATCTTACTGCTACATATTTTGTGAGTTGCTCAGACACACTACTGCTGAGATGGTACACTGACAGCTCTACTTTCATATACTTATCTAGCTATGTTTAGGTGAAGTTATCAATTATATGTTAACAGCTCCCTAAATTTCTGCCAGCACAATGACATTTCTGGGGAACACAATACCAAGCTACTTATGTGCCAGATTAACCTGTACATACTGGGCATGAACCAACAGTTGAGGACTGTAAATATGATTAAAAGCTACTGGCACTCCCTTCATCCACTTTATATGGGCCTACCCAACTGTGTGTTAACAGCGCTTAATACAACAGTCCTATTTCTATAATGCAAGAGTACAACAACATATCAAAGAAAATGACACAGACACACTCCAGGAATTATACCTTTATTAAAGACTTAAAACACTTTTCTAGAGGCTCTCTCACTTATTTTATATAACAGTACATGCAGAATAATTATTAGAGAATTATTATACCTTTTAACACTTTTTTCAGGCTCTCTCATTTATTTTACATAACAGTACAAGCAGAATACTTACTATCCTGCCTGGTGGCGCAGCCTTAGCAGCCTATCTGCATAGGCTTGCTCATAGGTTCATAGGTTCATAGGTTCATACTAGGCTATCTGCCCGAGGGCATTTACAAGCCTAGCCCATCGTTTTGTGGCTTACGCCACCCCTTTAGTATGGGGAACTATACCCATTATTTTGCTGTGCCTCTGTTGAGCAGTGACACTGAGGTAATCCCTGGGGTATATCTGCGATCTCCCATCCATTGGTCAAGATTTCTCTTGAACAAGGCCAGCGAGGTGCTCTGCCTCACATGTACTGGTATTTTGTTCCACAGCATAGGGAGTCTTTGGGTGATGAATCTATCCCTCCAGCACGTCCTATTAATAGCCGTGTCAAGGTTTAAGTCTCCCGCCCTTGTGGCTCGGATGGATCTAGATTTTTTGAGGTGAAGCATATTCATCAAATCTGGGTTTGACATGGCCTTGTATGTTAGGCAAAGGTCACCTCTGAGCAAGCGGTGGCGACTGAATAGAGCTGGAGTTCTTTCAGTCGGGCAGCATAGGACAGATTTTTGAGACCCTTTATCCTTTTGGTGAGGAACTTTTGTGGCCTCTCCAGCTGCTGCAAGTGTCGGGTCAGATACATTCTGAATGGGGCATTGTACTCAATCATTGGTCTGATGAGTGATGAGTAAAGGGAGACTATGACCTCCCTTGATCTAGATGAGACTCCCTTCATGATAAGGTGGGCAATGTAGAAGGTATTCCTAACAACTTTAGCTACATGGGTGTCGAATGACAGACTACTATCAACCTGGGTCCCCAGGTCCCTGATAACTTCTTCTGTGGTCAGTGGATTGCCACCTATTTGGTAGCTAGGGGTAACCTTGTTTTTCCCGAAGGGTATGACTATGCATTTTTTGGCATTTAACTTTAGTCCGTGGCTCTGGCACCAGTTATCCGTTTCTGTGTGACCCTTCTGAAGGATATCTGTGTCAGATGTGTTTTCTACTATGGCGCCCAGTTTGCAGTCATCTGCAAACTTTGTCAGCCATAACCCTCCTGTGTTTGCTTGTACTACGGAAAAGTAGATGCCAAACAAGAGTGGGCCCAGGACTGAGCCCTGTGGGACACCACTTGTGACAGGCTTTGAGTCTGACATGGCGCCAGCAACTCTGACCCTGTGGGTTCTGTCACTCAGCCAGTTTGCAACCCATCTTGTGATGTATGGGTTAACATTTAAGCTGATGAGTTTTTCAATGATACCCGAGTGGGGTATTGTATCGAAGGCCTTAGCCAGATCGAGGTAGGCTGTATGGACTGCCTTTCCTCATCAATGGCTTTGGTGACTGTTTCAAAAGTCAACCAAGTTTAAAAGGCATGATCTGCCTTTGACAAAGCCAAACTGGGTTGGATCCAAAGTCTGCAAATTCCCTATGTCTTTATTTATGAGGTCCATTATGATCCTCTCCATGGCTTTGCAGATAAGGCTTGTCAAGCTAATGGGCCGGTAATTTCCAGGGTCGGTGGAGGCACCGCCTTTGTGCAGTGGGACCACAGTTGCAGTGCGCCACTCCCTGGGTACGTATCCCGAGGTAAGACTTTGATTAAACAGCTGTCCTAGCTGTGGGTTTAATTCCTCATTGAGTTCGTGGAGCACACAGCTGGGGACACCGTCAGGTCCCATGGATGCTGTGTTTTTTGCTTTGGAGAGAGCAGTTCTCACTTGGGCGCTGGAGATGTTTGGGGGGCTGCAATTGTTTGGTATAGATATCTCTCCTTTTGGGGGGGAGGGGGGGCAGAAGTTTGCACTGAACCTGTCAGCCAGTATGTTGGCAATGTCTGTAGGATCAGTAATCTTCACATCATTTTGAACTAGTTCTGAGCATATCTGGGAGTTTCCTCCCAGGTTTCTAACATAGCTAAAGAAGGCCTTATGATTGTCTTTTGAGTCTTTAGCTATTTTTCTCTCGAAATTTGCTTTGGATGATTTTATGAGAGCTCTTAGTTTTTTACTTATAGTGATCAAGGGTGTATTACCTTTTAAGGATTTTGCTCTATCTTGTAGTAGCTTCCTCCTTTTGTTGTAGAGTTTGTTTATGGCTGGGGTCCACCAGACTGGACGCTTGCCTTTGGTACAAAGAGTCTTTGTTTTGCTTGGGATTGCCTTATCCATGCAGTCCTGCAGGTGCTGGTAGAAGGCATTTGTAAGTGATTCAGCGGCTTGAGTACTGTTTTCCGCCGGCTCGGCGGCCTTAAAGGAGACCACACTAGTCTTTAGAAGTGTGAAGTCGGCTTTTGAGAAGTTCTTTACTGTGGTCTTTTTTATTTCAGGTGGGGGTGGGATGAGGACCTCCAGCGAGATTAGTTTGTGATCTGATCTCACCAGTGAGGGGTATACTTCTGGTGTTGAACATTGTGCTCCCATGTTCGTGATGATGAGATCAAGTATGTTATCTCCTCTTGTGGGGATGGTGACTAGTTGTGCCATGGCATTTGAGTTTATGAATTCCAGGAACTTTTGGGCTAGGGTGTTTGGGCTTGAGTAGTGTTCCCAGTCTATATTAGGGTAATTGAAGTCACCTAGTATGATGGTGTTTGGTGATACCATCATACTAGCTTGCTGATTCGCAGCACGGACACCTGCAGCTGTGAAGTCATTGAAGTGATATTGAGACGTACCTATCCATAATATACACTAGAATAGCAATTCTTACATACTTAATTCCATGGCTACTTACTCAGTAGTGGGGCATTTGCCATCCCATGGGCCTCCTGGATCCAATGGTCCATTTGATCCACCTTGCGTCTTTTCAGGTCTGCATGGTGGTGTCTGACCTACTCACCAGTCCAAGGGACACCTGTGGCACTGCTGAGTTCATGAGCTAGACAGTCCCAGGCTTCCGCTTTGTATTGGGTGCCCTGGTACTGGCCCCGCAGGAGTCTATCCTCATGACTATGGACAAGGAGCCAAACCATTACTTTTGACTCCTCAATGCCCCAACATTGCGCTTGAAAATGAGAGCCCTCTCCAGCACCAGCCATTGCTGCCTGCAGATGAGAGCTACAACCAGTTATGGCTAGTATTCCTGCCTTTGGAGCTTAAATATGCATCATTTCCTGCACTTATTTGTGATTGGCCAGTTTTGAAAAAATGCAGTTGAAGGTACACCTGCTTAGCAATGGGTAAACTTACATTAATATGTATGTGTGTGTTGAAAGTGCATACTTATGAAATGCTGTCATGGCTTAGTGGTTCAGTACTGTGATTATGGTGCACAGTATCCCGGGTTCGAGGCCTGTCATTGCTTTTTATTTCACTACTGGCCAGACCGACTAGGAGATGTGGCTATATTTTACCAACTTTGCCCGACGTTGCTCTACGTTGCCCGATGTTGCTCTACGTTGCCCGATGTTGCTCTACGTTGCCCAATGTTGTGCTGGTTAGTGCGGTGCGCAGCTACACGCACACATGTTCTGTTTGCGCTAGTTGGTGTGATGTGCAGCTACGCACAAAGCTATTGCGCTAGTTAAAGCAGTTCTAAGCTATGAGCAATTATACTGAAATGTGCTTAATACTAGTAAACTTTGCTTAGCAGTGCTTCACATTGCTTAAGATACATTACTTATACATTCATCAGTATGCATAACCATTTCACTTTCTTATCTATATATATATATATATATATATATATATATATATATATATATATATAGATATATATATATATATATATAGATATAGAAATATATATAAAATTCGTTCACTACTACATAGGCCATTTCAATGCTTTTTACTAAAATTTCAATGATAAATGTCAGGAATTCTTTTCATATACAGATTTCCAACAGAAAATTGGTGTGATGTGCAGCTACGCACAAAGCTATTGCGCTAGTTAAAGCAGTTCTAAGCTATGAGCAATTATACTGAAATGTGCTTAATACTAGTAAACTTTGCTTAGCAGTGCTTCACATTGCTTAAGATACATTACTTATACATTCATCAGTATGCATAACCATTTCACTTTCTTATATATATATATATATATATATATATATATATATATATATATCTATATATATATATATATATATAGATATATAGATATATATATAAAATTCGTTCACTACTACATAGGCCATTTCAATGCTTTTTACTAAAATTTCAATGATAAATGTCAGGAATTCTTTTCATATACAGATTTCCAACAGAAAAAAAAAGGGGGAGTGGTGGGACTCGAACCAGGAATGCCTCCTCTTAGTGCGAAGGTTCTACCACTACGCTATTGCTATTTTGCTTAATTTGCATATGTTTCTTATTATCCTCTTCGATGTCTTGACTGCTAACTGTAGCTAAGCAATGGGCAAACACACGCAAACATGCGCAAATATGGGCAGCTATATCGGGTATAAAAAAAAATAAAAATAAAAGTTTTACATTTTATTATTGTACTGGGGTTTAGGATGTGGGGGAGTGTAGTGTTAGGTATGTACACATTTGAGCGGACTCGCTCATGTCAGTTGACATTTCCCAATTGTGAGACTTGCAGGGGCGTGGATTTTTGGACTGCTTGGCAGTCCGACACACCCCCTACACTCATGCATGTTCCGTGTTAGCCTTAGAGTTGAGGCAGCGTGCCCTCATTAATATGCATGGTGCGCTGCCTTCTTACTCTTACACTGGCGTTTCCATGTAAGACTCCTCTACTCTTACACAGAGGATTCGTAAATCCTGGGGCTAAACTTTTAACAGTAATTTACCCAGAGAAACATTGCAATAAACAGGTCCAAGTAAAAGCAGCATGCCCATATACATATTATTAGCAAGCAGGACATTATAACTTTATTAAAGACAGCAGAAAAAATAAAATATGCACATTTCCAACTATAAAAGCAAACGATCTTGAAACAGCTATTTCAAGTTGGCAACATGCACCTACTAGAATAATAAATGCACTAAGTTACCTATGAACATTCTCCCTCAAAAAATAAAGAGTTATACACACATATATTGACTTGCAAGAACTAACACTAGGGAAAAATACCCAAAGCAGTATATCTTAACTTTATAAAAGCAGCATTAAATTGCACACATTTCCACATGAAAAAAATGTAAACTATCCTCGAATATTTTCTATCTGTAAACGGAAAGTACCCTAAAAAAGCCACAACAATAGAAATATACTGTATCATACTACATTTATCTGTAAAGACTGCCTCCCACCAGAAATAAACAAAACTTCTATACACACATTTCAGCCTTTAAAAATGAATGCTTCCAAATCATCCCAAAACAACCATAACAACTATTACACACACACACACACACACACACACACACACACACACACACACACGCACACTTTGGATACCTTTAAAAATTACTACTTGAAAATCTCAAAATAACCACTGCACAGATTTAAATAATGTGTAGTATACCCCATTTACCTCTAAATGTTAAAAACTTAAATTTAAATAAAACACAATATTCCCAATTTAAATAACTAGAGTCACAAAATACTATTGACTGTTGTACTTACCACTATATAATAAAAAACAAAATTCCACCTTGAAGATAAAGCCATATTTGTTAAAATGTACATAGTAAAACAAGAAATAAAAAAACACAACCCAGCACTAGGAGACTCTCAGAAACTGACTTTATTAAACACAAGCACAAGAAAAAAAAAAATCTTTCACCATTTAAGGCTTCCTCAGGCAAAAAGGTTACAACACCATCAATTCCATTTAAATACATAATAAATCACATGACAAAGAAAGTTTCAATTAATAGTTAAACTAAGGCAACAATTAAAGGAAAAAAACAGTTGAATAAAATACTAAATAAAAAATACTAAATAAAAAGTGTGTGTCATCTAAAAACATGTCATAAGATCATAACTTCAATAAAACATTATTAAAATATTCACAGGATCTTGTCTGCCAATCAAAACAACACCCACCAAGTTCCTCCAATCATACAACAACAATCTTCATCTGAATTTGGAGAGGAGCAGTCTGTCAATCAAGCTAGCCTCCATGATGCTCCTCACTTAATTCAAAATGTTGAACCCATTAATTCTTGTAGTAACACTAATTTAACCATTCAATCAACATAATCTGTAATAGTGGCTCCAACTATTGTTTCAGCATTGGACCCCTTAGATACACCATTTCCGATAACTGAATCATATCTTATACCGAAGGAGAAAAGAACACTTGAACCATTGAGGCCACAGTGAAACAAGGCACAGTGGCCACAAGAATAATACCAGGAAACAATCCCAAATTTAAACAGTATTGTATTTAATGTATCGAGCTATGCTCTAACTCAACATGAGCTAGTATTGTTAAATAAAGGTAAAGGTATGTCATTCATTCCTTCAATTAGAACAGATACAGCTGAATTCTTAATTGAGTTTAAACTTTTTTTTAGAAACTTGAACCTTAAATTATTGTTTAGAAATAACTACAGACCAGATTAATGAGGAACGTAACAGCTTGCAAAGGTGAAGCACATTCGTTCCTATTTGTAATCCACTCATTGCTGCTTTTGAAGAAGCTGTTGAAAAAGACATTTATGAACTAATGGCTACTAACAAAAAATGTTCTTATAATTTACTGAAAGAACAACAATTCCTAATTAATTCTCTATTTTTAAATAAAGATATTGTTATTAAAGCAGCAGACAAAGGTGGGAGTGTAGTAGTTTTTGATTCTACTTATTATGACATGAAAATGTATGAAATGCTTGAATCTGAGGACTATCAGTTAATAGATAAATATTATAACAATCGAATCATAGCTTCTGTCAATAGTTACATTTAAGAAATGCACCTTAATGGTCAGATTTCACTTGACATGCTGGAATTTTTTCATGTTAAATACCCTAAAATCTCCTTTATTTGTGGAATACCTAAAATTCACAAATCCAGCACTGCTGCACCATTAAGACTGATAGTCTCAGCTACAGGTTGGCTCACACAGCCTATTTCTAAATATATAGAATCTAGATTAATGGTAACTTTAAGTTATTCAATCACTTTTATTAAAGATACATCACAATTTGTAGAACATCTTTTTATTTGATCATATAAAAATAATATTGCTAATTGTTATTTTATTAGTCTAGAAGTAGACATTTTGTTTACATCAATAGCAAATCATGCAGGGCTTAAAATTTTAAGGGAATTTATTAAACATTTTTCGATTTTCTCTGCTAATGAGACTGAGATGTTATGTTATTTAACAGAATTAGTTTTTATAAAACAATGTATTTTTGTTTCATGAGAAATTATATAAACAATGTAAGGGTGTAGCCGTGGGTACTCCCATGGCAAACAGTTATGCAAATTTAGTCGTTAGTAACTGGGAATTGAAATTTATTTTAGATAGTCGCAGAAATGTATACCTAGACGATATATTATTCTATAAACATTTTGTTGATGATTTATTTCTTATATGGAATGGTTCTTTATACACTTTTTAATGAGTTTTTGAATATTTGCATTCTATTTCTAATTTTTTACATTTTAAATATACTGTAAATATTACTCAAATAGATTTTCTTGATGTTAGATTAATTAAAAACACCAATGGATGCATTGATACTACTTGTTCAAAAAGAATGTAATGAAAAATACTTACTTACATAAAAATAGTATGCACCCCCACATATATTTTTAATTACATAGTTAAAAATCAATTTACTAGAGTACCCAGATTAAATACTAATAAGGACATTATGGATAGGCAATTAGACTCTATGGCTAATGATTTTTTTCTTAGACGTTATAGTAATAAAGTGATAGATCAATTACACAAAGAAGGAATAAGGGTATTGATGAAATATATCTTTTCTTTTCTGACAAAAACATTTTAGTAAAGGCAGTAATGAAAGTAAAATTACTCAAATAAATCAGAATAATTTTAAAACTTTTAGATGTATTCTGGCATTTGATAAGAATACAGAAAAAAGTCAACTGATAATTAGAAAACATTGGTTGATACTGAAGTATATACCAGCTTTCTAGTAGTTAAGTATTTGGATACAAGAATTTAAGTAATATTAAGCACAAACTATGTTATTAGGAACAGGAAAAGTACTCTCAGAAATATAAAGTACAAAAACTGGGCACTCAAAAATGTTTAAACTGCTGTTTATTGTAAATACATTTACACTGATGCTCATATTATACATCCTGTCTCACAGAAGACTTTTTATCTTAGAAGTCAAGGGACTTGTAACACCACAAATATTATCTACATGTGTAAGTGCATTCTTTGTAATTCATTCTACACAGGCAAACAAATAGAAAACATAAAGACACAATTTGTGAGCATTTATCAGATGTATGTAGAACATTTGATACCAGTTCCCTATATAGACATATAAAAGATACAAATGAGAAACCTAAATTTAGATTTTTTATTTTGCAAAATATTTGTGAGAATATTAGATGGAGAGACAGACTGAATTATACCGAGATAATGGAAAATAAATTCATATTATGGTTTAAAGCCCATAACACCCTGGTTTAAATTAGAACATTACTATTAAACCAATATTGAATGATATACATAACAGAATAAAATGATAAGATCCTGTAAATATTTAAATCATGTTATTATTGAAGTTATGATCTTATGACACATTTTTTTAGATGTCACACATTTTTTATTTAGTATTTTTTTATTTAGTATTTTATTCAACTGGTTTCTCATTTAATTGTCCTAGTTTAATTATTAATTGAAATGTTCTTTTCTATGTGATTTCTTATGTATTTAAATGGAATTAATGGTGTTTTAACCTTTTTGCCTGAAGAAGCCTTAAGTGGTGAAAGATATTTTTTTCTTGTGCTTGCGTTTAATAAAATCAGTTTCTGACAGCCTTGTGGTGCCAGTTTACACTTTTTTTATTTCTTGCACTTACCACTATCACAGTATTTTCTGGGATAGCTGGCTTTCTGCCTACTGGAATGGCTGGCTGGATGACTAACTTCCTGCCTGCTGGAGTGGCCGGCTGGCTGGCTGGCTAGCAGGCTTCCTGCCTGCTGGAGTGGTGGTTGGCTGGCTAGCAGGCTTTCTCAATGCTTCAGTGGCTGGCTGACTGGCTTGCTAGCAGGCTTCCTATCTGCTTCAGTGACTGGCTGGCTGGCTGGCTACCCAGCAGGCTTCCTACCTGCTTCAGTGGCTGGCTGGCTGGTTAGCAGGCTTCCTACCTGCTGGAGTGGCTGGAATGGCTGGCGTCTTAGCTTCTTGGATGGCTGAATGGCTTCCTAGCTTCCTGGCTTCCTTGATGGCTAGCTTTCTGGCCTCCTCGATGGCTGGCCGAGTGGCTGGCAGGAATCCTGGCTTGAAACAAACAGAAAATCTCAGTCTTAATATTAGCAGCTGTAGAAGAACTAATAAAAAAATGCTGTACAGCTGCAACCTTTGTAGGGCTCATCCTGGTTGAATTCCTGCCCCCTTCAAGAGTTGCAGCCAATTGCTGCATGATTTACAACACTCGGACCTAACAGGGAATACCTCTGCCTGCAGATCCAGGTTGGTGATGTAACCGAATTACCATGGAAAAAACTGAAGTACTTTCAGCTTTTCCATGGCAATTCAGCACAAATCAAAAAAGGGGACTTTTAAAGTCTCACTGCTCCACATTGTGGGCAACAGGATGACATAGTTCAACCAGTGAGTGCCCTGCTGACAATGGGATGGGTGGTAACCATAAACTGTGTGTGTGAGTGAATGTGTGCATGAGAGTATGAGCAAGTTCAATCGAGCCGTTCTTTTACACTTGCTAAGCAGCACTTTTGCTGTTTAACGAGTGTAAAAGTAAAAACAAAAAGTGTGTGTGTGTATGTGTGTGTGTGTGTGTGTGTGTGTGTGTGTGTGTGTGTTTGTGTTTTTCTGAATGTGTATAAGTGTATGCCTGCTTGCATGACAGAGAGCAAAAGTCATAACCATAAACACTGTGTGTTAGTGAATGCATGCATGAGAGTATGAGCGAGATCAATCGAGCCATTCTTTTACACTTGTTAAGCAGCACTGTTGCTGTTTAGTGAGTGTAAAAGTAAAAAAAAGTGTGTGTGTGCATGTGCATGCGTGTGTGTTTGTGTGTGTGTGTGTGTGTGTGTGTGTGTGTGTGTGTGTGTGTGTGTGTGTGTGTGTGTGTGTGTGTGTGTGTGTGTGTGCGCACGTGTGTGTGCATGTGTGTGAGTGTGCGTGTGTATGTGTTTATGTTTCTGAATGTGTATGAGTATATGCCTGCTTGCGTGAAAGAGAGCAAAAGTGTGTGTGTCTGTATGAAGAGTGAGAACGATCAAGCAATGTAAATATCTCAATAGCATCACAAGTGAGTATCTGTAGTCCAAGAAAATTCCAAATAGGTGATCAAAGTTAATTTAGTACTAAAGTTTTTTTGCTAAAATGTTGGTAAGATGAGAAAAGGAAATAATGATCATTACTTCTGCACTTAGAGAGCTGTAACACATTATTATTTTTATTCAGTATTTGTATAGCTATGTGAAGGGAATGATTTATGAAGATGTGTTGTGAAAAACTGAGCTCAAAGAAAAAGATGTTGAGAAATTATTCGACAGATAGATAGGGTGAGAATGTTACTCCTGTCCCCTTACTACTATGATGGGCGTTTCACTATTGGTAAAGAAAATGTTAACTAAATGGGTATATAACTTGCACCATTTAGAGTGATGCAGCAACATTCAAGTTTTAGGACAGTATTATAAGTAGCTGCAGTAATAAACAAATGCGGCATCATTACAGGATCCTTGAGGTATTTTAAGCTTACAACAGAAGACATTTGCAAAATTCATTCCTCTCATCTATAAAATTGTTTTAATAGATTAATGTAGTGCAAGAAAGTAAATTAGACTAACTCTTGAGAGCTGAAGGGCAAAAGGGAGCACTATATTGCTGCTCAAAATAAGTATAAAAATGTGAAATATCACTCCCATGTAGGTGTATACAGCTGCAACATAAATGGAAAAGAAAGTTTATTTTGCTTTTGATGTTGTCCGAGACATGCAGAATATTAAATTATTTTACTGTCCACACAGCTTAAGCAATGGATTGTGACCACGAAAAGCACAGTAAATCAGTCCTCCTGCCTAAAATATCATTTGAAGGATGACGCACAACCTTTGGAGGATTAGGTTTAAGAGAAACACTGCCTTTATGCAAAACAAAGTAGGGTTGTTTGCTAGATAAAGCCTGCAATTTAGAAATTCTCTTCACAGAAGTGATAAGAATAAGGTGTTCCATGAGTGGAATTTGGGGGGGTGGCCATTCATACATGTGTAATCTGAGGGACTTGATGTCTGGATGAGGCTTGTTGGTCAGGTGAGATAGATTTCACATATCTAGAGATCATTGAGGTTATCTTAGATGAGGAAAGTGGTGGCTGGTGACTTCAAATCAAAGGGGGGCTGCAGGAGACAGGTGAATGGGTGGGGTCGATGGGAAGGGGTGTGGTCAACTAGAAAGGGGAGGAGCTATGCTCAAAACCACAAAAACTGTAACTTTAATTAAATACGCTGCCCTGGGTGCCAAACTGTCATTATGAGAGTCCAATCAAGAAAAAATGAAGTGTAGAAGAAAAAAAATATTTCAATGCATTGGCTGCATGACAGCTTACTTAATATCTAGATGGAAACAAAAAGGTTGTGAGACATGAAAAAATAAATTACTTTTTAAATACATTACTGGAATGCCAGTCAAAATCAAGTATAAGAAAAACAAGCAGCACTCAACTCAAACCACTTCTCCTTGCACTGCAGTTCTAATTATAATTTATATTCAGCTTTATTAAAGTACCAAGTAACATGCTGAAAGTAGCAATCTCTGTGATACCCCCACTTGTAAAAATGTTTCTTATCCAAAAAAGACCTGCTGCCTGACAACTGTCTACTTGTTTCATGGGGAAAACATGATCAAAGTAAAAAATGAAAAGCAAACAAGAAACAAGCTCAAGATACATTGCTTAAAGGATTACTGTACAGATAATGGACCACACATGATAGATTGGCATTCTGTTTGGTTTACAGGAAAAGCATGCAAAGATGACTGCAAGTCTCCAACAAATGTAATGAGCTTCTTAAAATAATGTAATCCTGTCCTTTATTACAAATACTGTCATATGCATTTCAATACCCAAGGCTTATACATTATCTAGTTATGTAAGTATTCTCTGCATGGCAACAACAGAAAGGCTTTCAATGTTGGCAGTTCTTTAACAGTATGCTTATTAAAGCTTAATTGCATCTTACAAACTCAGCCAAGCTTACCTGATGGTCATTAAAGCATTGTTACTTAAACACAGAGCAATAGGCACTTTCTGAGTAATAATAAGCATAAATCAATAGTATAAAAATATGACAGAAACCAGAACATTCTGCAAAATCAAGGACAGAATAAAAGTAGCACTTGTGTCTACCTTGGATGGGGGGATGCCCTGCACATTTACACTGCATAACTGCTCCTTGCCTTGCTTGGACACATCCAGAGTCACTACATGGGGGAGTGGGGTGCAACAAGTATGTCACAATTTGAAATGTCTCTGGCTGACTGTGATGGCCCTGACACATTTGTCATACCTCTCAACCTCAGAACAAGAAATATAGACAGACCCATACATAGAAGCAGGAAAAGGCCCAAAAATAAGGACAATTTTTAAATATTGCTCTTATAAACTTAGAAAGATAATAGAATAGTACGTCTTGCATTAGTATGAATTTTCTGAAAGGTACAAAATCTGAAACTCAAATGTCTGTCATTATTTTCTAAATTCAGTCTTTAATGATTTGCCACTAATTTGCCAAAAAAGCACAATTTTATGAAAAATGGACCAAAAATGTGATGCAAAGATATAAAATAGCCACACAATACAGCTGGGAACCTGTCAAATAAGGGACACTTTTTTAATATTAGTACTGATAACTTGAGCAGCTGACAAAATAAAAGAATCTACATGCATTTCTGAAATAAAAGTAATCTATAACTCTGATTATTACAGTTATTTCTTAATTGTAAGCACTCCACGTTTTCTTCCAAAATTGCCATTTTGCGGCGGGATTATTAGGGGAAGAGCAACATTTTCAGCCAAAATCGGGGACAGTTGAGAGGTTTGGATATGCCTAATTCTATAAAGCTATTTATTTGCATGTACCTCTCAACCTGTTAATGCAGGAAATCTGGACAAGGCCAAATATACTGGGGAAACATATAAACAGTACTATAAATTGTTGTATAAGCTGAGACAATTGATAGAATAACAGATATTGCTTTAGCATGCATTTTTCTGAAGGTTATGAAGTCTGAAATTCAATGTCTGTCATTATTTAGTGACTTAATTCCTAAATTATTTGCCAGAAAACCACACATTTTATGAGGAACAAACAAAAATAAGAAGCAAAAATCTATTCATTCTGTGAAAATCTGGACAGTTGAGAGTTATAGTTCCGCCGGGGATATCTTTGAGTTTGCTGCCCTTCCCCCTCACAAAATCATGGCTGAATGGAGCCTCCACCCTGCAGCCATTCCAATGAACCATTACTTGGCTATTTCACCCCATGTACTATAAACACTAATGTGCATACTGATTCACTTCTACGATGATTTGGACTTCATTTGAAAGTTTTATTTTGCATTTTACAGCACAAACACTAAGACATCTGCTAAATAAAGCAATGCAATCTCACAATGAAAACAGATTTGGCATTAAAACTTCTCTGCCCTTGAAACTCACATTCATTAAAACAGGATTGAAACCCACAATCAAAGAAAATATATTTTGCCAGTGGCAGATAAAGATTAACTTTGGGCTGTTTTCAAATCATAGTCCCCTTGCACACGAAACATACACATGGTCTTTGATACACCTTCCTGATTGTATTAAATTATATTTCTTGTACAATATAGTACAGTTGTTAGAGGGCGTTTTAAATTTGTTTTGAACATTTTCCAGTAAACAATGAAACAAAATGCATGCACCAATAATGACAAAACTGCCCAATTCAGAACATTTCTATCATAAAAGTCTACTCAAACGTCTACAGTCCACCAGTATCAGTAAATATGCACAATCTCTGAAGAAGTGAAAGTCATCTAAATATTTCCACATTAAAGAGATCTGTAACTAATGAAGAGGTTGCTGCTAGCAAACAACTTTATATTTCATTGTTTTATCTACAAATAAAGTGCCTGTTGCCCTTAAGGAATAAATTGCCTAAGTTGCATTAAAAAAACGATAAGCAAGTAATATTGCAATAGGGAATGGATGGCAAACTGATAACAGGTTCATAGTTACGAGGTATATTCACCAAGAAGGACTGCGGCATCCACCCCCTTTACAATACAGTATGAGCAATGCATCTATCTACTGTAGGAGTAGAACCCACAGCCTTCAGCATCAAAAGCAAGTATACTACCTACTGTGCTATTAACAACACAAGCAGACTTGGCATAAGCAGCACTAAACTTTTGTTCCCCTGCAGCTCTCAGCTTCTTGTAAAATCTACTTGACACTCAACTGCATCTCTGAACTTTGCAGCACAAGAAATCTGGAAAAATCCAAAATTTAGTGGGGGGGGGTAAAAGACCACAAAATAGGGACACATTTTAAACATTACTTGTATAATGTTGGAAAGTTGTTAGAATAAAATGCTGTGTTACCACCATACATTTCTCTGCCAATATTATATTGGTATTGAACCCAGGACCTTGTGCAAAACAGTCAGAGCAACATACCACTATGCCATATCATCTGCTTTATGAAAGAAAGGAAGACTGAAACTTTAATGGCCACCATTTAGTGAATTCACCATAGCTGTGAACATCTTAGCACAAAACACCTGAACAAAGCCAATAATGGGGGAATACAGCCCCCAAACATATTCAGTGAGTTCAGTTATCACCATAGCTCTCTACCTTGGCACAAAAAACCTGGACAAAGCCAACAATGGGGGAAGACAGTCCAAATAATAGGGACAAATATCCATTGAGGGACACCAGAGCAAACCCATGGAGGGCATGCACACTCCACACAGAAAGCACCCCAGCAAAGAATCAAACCAGACAACCTCTAGGTGTCAGGCAACAATGCTACCACTGCACCACTGTCCTACTGATTGTGTTATGTAACAAAAATACAGAAACCACAGATTTTATGAGGAACAGAACACAACAAATATGAGGCAAAAATCTGCAAATGTTTGTGCAAATGGTGGTGGGTAGGGAATTCAGGCTCTTGTCATTTGGGCCCAAGGTACAGGGTTCAAGTCTTATTCTCTACCCACCACCATGTAGCAACTGGGGTATTACACACACATCACAGCTAAAATGAAGGGAAATATATTTACCTGGGGCAGAAATGAACAATAAGAGTGGCTTCTGACTTGCACAGGGATGCTTTCTGCTGAAACTTTGCCATGAAAAGAAGAGGGGAAAAGCCAGAAGGAGTCAAAGTGACCAAAGATGGACCAAATTATCACTTACCATAGAGTGCTGTCTGTTTGCATGGATATCACATTCTGAGAGAGTACCTCCCTCATCTCAAGAAAACTGATGTGAAGTTGGGTCCATGTTGGGTTTTTATACAGCCACTGCAGAGAGGAGCTGTCTGTGGCAGTAGTGGAAGAAGGCATGGTCATCCAAAACTGATGTGAAGTTGGGTCCATGTTGGGTTTTTATAGAGCCACTGCAGAGAGGAGCTGTCTGTGGCAGTAGTGGAAGAAGCATGGTCATCCTCCTTGTAATAGAGGGGACTGAATCCACTATTTTAGATGTTTGTGACACAGGGATGACACTGTTATGGTGCGATGAAGAGATTGTCTAGACAACTCCATTGAACTGATAGTCCACTTCAGTACTCTCATGTAGTATATGGCTTATGGAGATACCCAAGGACTGACACAAGAGAAGCAAATAGTCTCTTGCAAAAATCAAATATTCTTTAGTGTTTGCAGCTAGGAATCAGTCATCTAGGTATGAGAATATTCAGAATCCTTGCAGCGTGAGATGTGCTGTTACTGTCGGCAGGCATTTAGTGAAGACTTAGGGTCTATAAAAAGACCAAAAGGAAAGATATGGAACTGTTAATGACTGGCTTCCAGCCAAAAGTGGAGATACCGCTAAGGCTGCTTCTCTATCTTGATATGGTAGTAGGCACCCTACAGTTCTGTCAGGCATATCCAGCCCTCTTTTTGCAGCAGGATGGACTGCACCATGGCCATTCAAATCTTTGTACTTTTTACATGTATATTTAGGACACTGAGGTCTAGAATGGGGCTGTTGTCCTTGTTTTTCTTCAGAACTAAAACAGTCTTGAGCAGATTTGAAATCCTCCTTGGTCTGGTGTGATTTCCTGGATGGTTCATGGTTTGAACTATGAAATTTCTTACCATGCGGACCTTTTTGATGGGATGGAACATTTAGGTGGGTCTTGGTAGTAAGTTTTGGGGAAGGAAAATGGAATGACATAGCCCCTGGATATTATTTACCTTACCCATAAATCTTCTGGGATGCCCAACCAGTTCTGAAGGTGAAGTGAAAAGCAACCACTCTGATTGCCTCCAGAGGGGAGCAGGCAGGCAACTTCTCAGGAGTGCTGAAAGCGTTTGCAGGTTTATCTGAAAAGGGGCCTCCAAACTCTTAATTCTGCACTAGCATCATTAAAACTGATATAATTCATTGAGTGCTAGTTGCCTGAAGAAAAATGCACTGAGGAACCAGGTGTTACTTTTATGCATACTGTTTGGCATACCAAGTCTGAGACATCCATCTAATTACGATCTAATGTGTGTGTGTAATTTTTAATTGTCTGAAACGAATGGGATGCAAGCAATTCATAGCATTCTATTATCACAATGCATAATTAAGTCATGGGATATACCAGTGAGCCAAGGTCACATGACCATGATATGCAAGGGATTTTTTCACAGTACTATATTCTGTCCAGAGTGACTTGATGATGACTGCCTCTTTGTCTGAAATTGTTGGTAGCCTTTTTTTCTTTTTTCTTTTTTTTTGCTAAAAATTCCTTAGAGATGCCAATACTTCTTTGAGTAACTAATCTATTAAATTATGTTGACCAAGTGGGCTAGTAAAGACATTTTTTTTCTTCAGCCTGAGAAGCCTTTTTTAATTTGGATTAGAAGAAGCCATAAGTGTTGCACAGTCAGCCCAGCAATAAGAGCTCTTTTTCATTTTGATTTTGACCTCACCCCACCTCTGGTGGTTATGAGAGCACTTCCATCAGTACAAGGGCTACTTTTGCCCCCATGTTTGTTCATGCATGTACCCCAACATGTGGAAACAGGTCTGCAATGACTGGCTTAGGTGCCCACATCCATGTCTTTCCTAACACTGGCTAACACTGGCTAACAATGTCCTGCCATCCAAGCAGTGGCATGATCCATGCAGGAATCATTCCCACCCCTGGTGTTGCTACACTCCATATTCCCTCCCTGCATCATCAAGCACCCAAAGCCACTAGTCAAACCCAAGACGTACTGGCCATAGTCAGGCCCTTTTCTCTATACACCACCAGTGCAGGCTTGAAAGTAACTTCAGTTTATACTGATCGTGAATTGGGTGGCAGACTATAGAGAATGGGATATATTAGTATATATTATTTAGAATTACTCCCATTTTATGTCTGCACTTTCTCTCTGTAATAGTCTTTCCCAGTGCTTAAGTATCTGTAAAGTGAATTTGCTTAATATTAGAATTAGATCTTCATAAATGTTAGATATAATTTTCGTAACTGAGGGTATATATATATATATATATATATATATATATATATATATATATATATATATATATATAATTTTCTGGGTAAACAGGCATTACTACCAAGTACTTTGAAATGGCAACACAGCAGTGGTTGATCATTCACTAGTCACAAGTCTTTACTCCCCAATTTTTAATTATAGTAGATTGGTCTTTTACTTCGTTCCCCTTGAACATCCTCTGCCATTTTATTTTTATATTTAATTAACAATGGTGGTGGTAGTAAAGTATTATTGGATAAGGTCATTCTCCTTTTAGAGTTGTAATTTAATTTGCTTAGTTTGTCATTTACTAAAGACAATAATACTTCCAATTATCTGAACATGATAGCCTAACAATTTTTAGTTTGCCCAAAGGTATACTTTACAGTTTGAAATTTGCCTGTGCTTTACAGCATGAAGACGTTTTTAATTGAATTTCTAATTTTTAATTATATTAGTAGAAGTACTTTGTTGTTAATTTTGGCTGGGAGTTGTTCATTTTTGTACAGTGGGAAATATTTCATTTTCAAAGTTGTACTGACCTCTACTGGGCTTGACTGAGTAAATGTTGTGTTTTTTTTTCTGTTTCAACTGTTGATGGGCCCTGAAGGGGCTAATGTGTCATTTGGGTGCATATTTTCCCCATTTCCTAATCCGGAGGTCATTACTTTGGGAAATGTTTTAAATTAATTTTGTGTGTACATGGTCATAATACTGAACTATCAACATCAGCAGTTGTTTCCTTTTGATACTTGTGCTACTCCTGAAGGTCATTTTGGAAAATGTTTCATTTCAGTGCTTCTTCACCTTTGGAGTAACAAGTTGCGGGCTATGTTTCAGTTTGATGCTTGTGTGTCCTTGGACTCACCACAGTGGTAATTGGCTAAAATGTTCATTTTGATCATTGTTTGGACACTGTGGGGCTCTGTGGAGTGATAATGTCTTATTTTACTGCTTGTGTCTACAAGGACAGACTGCTTCTGGAGTAGCTGTTAGACTTGCTTACAATTGGTGCCTGTGCCTACATACATGGACTGAATACTGTAATGAACACCAAGCAAAGTGTTTCATTTTGCAGCTATTGTTCATTGTGATAGCAGTAAGTGGGGTTTGGATAAATGATTCATTTTAGTGCTTGTACGACTATTAAGGAACACTTTTGGACATGCTTATATAAGCACAAAACATTCATAATTTTCAGGCCCAGGAGGATGTTCATTTTTTGAGATTGTGCTTGAAAATCAGTTTGTGTGAAATGTTGCTTTACAGTGTTTCTGGGACCGCATAACGCATGTGCTGTGGCAAATGTTTCCTTTCAGTACTTGTACAGACTACTGTTGGTCTTGTTTGAGTAAATGTTTTGCTGTCTTATTGATGTGACTATGTATGGAGTCTCTAAGGACTAATGTTACAATTTTGGATGCATTTCTTGACCATTGCCAACTCCAGAAATGGTCACTTAGGTAGGAAATTTTTCATTTTTGGTGCTTGTGTCTAGTAGGTCAGACCAATGAAGTGGTTGCTTATGCTGATAATTGGCTAAAATTGGTGGGTGATTATGTCTTAATTTACTGCTTCTGTGTACAAGGGCAGTCTACTGGTGGAGTAGTTGTGGGACTTGCTTTCAGTTGGTGCCTGTGCCTGCATAGATGGACATAATACTGTAATGAACACCTGACAAACTGTTTCATGTTGCTGCTTTTATTTACTGTGATAGACCAATGAAGTGTTTGTTTGGGAAAGAGTGGGATTCCTGTAATTGTAGTGCATGTGTGCACTTGGGCAGACTACTGTTGGACTCTCTGG
Source organism: Protopterus annectens (assembly GCF_019279795.1). NCBI lineage: Eukaryota > Metazoa > Chordata > Ceratodontiformes > Protopteridae > Protopterus > Protopterus annectens. The sequence goes on from NC_056735.1 coordinate 1,054,473,642, forward strand.
GCACTAATGTTTCATTCTAGTGCTTGTATTCACTTGCACGGACTACTCAAGGGCAGAACATCAAAGTGGTCATTTGGGTGCCTTGGCATCCATTGGGGGGCTCGATGGGAGCTTGTGTTAGAAGACAGTGACTAGTAGGTGGGAAATGCTACATTTTAGTGATTGTGTTAGCTTAGAGAGACTACTAAAAATAAGTGTCCCACTGTCAGAAAGAAAAGGCTAGAACTAGTAACACATAATATACTCACAAACTGATCCATCGCTGAAGCCTTCGTCCCTGACATATGGAAATCCTTCTACACTATTCCTCTTCATAAGGGTGGAGACTCTACTGATCCATCTAATTATAGGCCCATCGCCATCCTGTCCCTCATTCCCAAAATTCTGGAAAAGTGTATTCACATCCAGCTACTCAAACAACTGCTTGATAATAACCTGCTTGCATCTACCCTATATGGATTTAGACCCCACCACAGCACTTCCACTGCACTTCTTTCCTTCATGCATGCAGTGGCAATGGTCTGGGACAACAACATGCTAGTTTTCTATTTTTTTCTTGATCTTTTTAAAGCTTTTGACACTGTTTCTCATTCATAACTTCTAGGTAAACTTTCCAACCTCCAGCTCTCTACTTCCTCTCTAATTTGGTTCTCAAGCTTCCTCACCAATAGACAACACTCCATTTTCTGGCAAACTCTCCCCTTTCCAAACTGTCAACACTGGGGTACCACAAGGTTCTACGCTAGGCCCCCTCTTGTTCAATATTTTCACTAATAATCTTCATTCTGCCTGTAAACTCTCAACTTTCCTTCAATATGTAAATAATTCTACTATTATTACCACTGCACATAGCATCCTTGATCTGCCATCTCTAACTCAGAACTCCTTTACTTCAGTTGAATCATGGCTCTCTGACAATCAACTCGGACTCAATCCCAAACAAACTAAACTCTTTCTCTTCCTTTCTAAAACAATGGCACATCACAAATCCTCCTTTTCCATCATCTCCCTCAATAATAATACTATCATTAAACCCAAACCTCATACCAATTTACTAGGCGTCATTATCGATGATGAATTAAAATACATACACATCCTACACTATATAAAGAAAACACACCAGAAACGTGATCTACTCTATCATAATCCGAAATTTCTTATACCTTCCTCCAAAATATCCCTAGTCCAGTCTCTTCTATTACCTTGTCTTATGTATGCCGCTCCTATTCTTACAAACATTCAAACTACTCTACGTTCCAAACTTGAGCAAACATACAATAAAATTGCCAGATTTTCCACTAGCCTTCCCTATAATTCCTATCACTGTCTTGCCCTCAGAGCACTACAATGGCCTGAATTCTTTAACTGACTATTACTTCAGAAACTATCCATTATCCATTCCATCCTGAATGACCCCTCTTCCTGCCTCTCCATCTCTAACCTTGCTTCTTATTATAACCCCCATCATCACCTTTGCACAGCCGACAAACCCCTCCTCGACATCTACAAACCTAACAAGAATATTGGAAAGTCCTGCTATAAGTACTCTGTAGCCCATGCCTGGAACACACTTCCCCTTAATATTAGACAGATCTCCCAAAAATACCTCTTTAAACATGAACTTAAACACTGTCTACTAAAGACCTGGTCCTGCCCATGTCTAACCCCCACATGACAACTTTATCATTATCTCATCTTTTACTCATCTAATCTTTTATCTCCCCCTTTTCTTTTCTCCTCTTCTCTCTGTCTTGTAATTCTATAGTCCAGGACTTAAAACCTTTCTAATTTGTATCAGCACCATGTTTCTTTCTGTTTAAATACTTTAAGTGTACCACATATTTGATACCAATTATGTATCTTATGTTTATTTACTTTTATTTTTTCTCATTTACAACATATAATGGTGTCAACTGTTGCTAATGATACTCTGGCTTTGTCTTGTGTATAACTGTTCATTTTTGTTATGCTTACAAATTTTACAAGATTGTGAACTCTTTGGAGCTTTTCTCCTGGGGTCTCCAATGAAAATGGGCCTTTGGCTCAGTTGGACTATCCCGGTTAACAAATGTCAAATAAATAAAAATAAATAAATAAACAGTGGATGAGTCAAGTCTCCTGCTGTGAGCTGTCAATCAAAGCAACACTAGCTCAGATTAGCTTTAGCACTTTGACAGCTAGGAAAGTGAAGTGTGAAGAGGGAGAGGAGATGAGATGAAATACCACAACTCAGGCCATCACAAAAGAGTGCAAATAAACATCTCTGAAGAGAAGAAGCAGTAAAAAGCACTTAGAAAGTCTGTTCGGTGGCTTTATCTGTGTTTATTTTTTAAGTAGTCTTTGAAAAGCAGGAAATGTTAGTTCAAACTGACTGACTGAAAGACACCAGAGTATGCATGTAAAATCAATGCAGTCGCAGCAGCTTTTGAACAAAGAAGCCTGTGTGATGTAATGTATTAAAGACAAACACTGCATTGTGGGATACTTGGAAGATTAGGAAAAATTTGAAATCTCTTCAAGATGATACACCCCATTTGGTCAGACTCTGAAATTATATAAAGATTTAAAAACCTGTAAATAGTTGCAGAGTAGTGTTAAAATATTTGACACATCAAAACATGATGAAATGAATATGTTTTTTGAGTCTGTGGGAGTGGTTCTCCTTTAAACTTACAAGCACAAGTAAACCAAATAAATCAGAGTTTGTTTATTTATTTATTTATTTGTTTTACATTTGTTTACCAGGGATGTCTGACTGGGACAGTGGCCCTCTTTCAGCGTAGGCCCAATGAGAAAAGCTTCAATACAAAAACACAATACAAACAATACAAAAAATCAATAGCAATCAAGAATGCATAACTTTGGTAAATATATGTAGTAAATACACCAGCAAACAAAAGAACCCAAGTACAGCCGAAAACTCCAAAATTTTTGAATTAAACACATTACAATACTGGAGTTTTCGGCTGTCGTTTTGTTTGCTTGGTGTATTATATATTTTTATTTCCTGTGGACCTAAGTTCTGTATAGGTCCATGGTTCCTGTGTTTTATTTAATAGGTAGTAAATAGTTTATACATAAACAATAAAAATTGAGAGAGTAATATAAAGTGGAAAAAAAAGAAAGCTAACAAATAAACTAGCATGAAATAGCTTGTGCCATCAGAGAGAAATGACTGATCAGTAGATCTATATCATGGTTTTCATGGTAAATGTTTATGAGATACATGTATGGTACATGAACAAGAATATGGTTGATTCCTGTTATATAGCCAAGTCAATATTGAGGTGAAGTACAAGAAGAAGGGAATATGGTGAAACTGTAGGAAGCTTGAGATTGGTAGATAAAAATAGGGGCAATAGTGAGCTTGAGACAGGTAGAGAGAAATTGGAATTCCATGAGAGAAGGGATAGTTTGAATTTTAGAATTAAGTAAGGGAAGAAATATTTTGGTTGTAAGAACAAGGAAGAACATAATGATCAGCCTGGATTTGTGCAAGAGCAAAGCCAGTTTTTTGTTAAGTGTTCCTTAAGCAGTAGTTTAAATTTGAATGTTTTGCTAGAATTTAGTATTGTCTGAGGCATGGAATCCCAGGACTTAGATATTTGGTGGGACAATAGAGAGTTTCCATAACAATTATTAGATTTAGTTAATTTGAGTAGTAGTTTGTTGGAGGGTCTTTGTGGCTTGCCATTTGAGTAGGGCTGCACTAATCTCTTGAGTAGACAGTTGTCTGAATGGTGGAAGATGGTTGAGGGATAGGAGATTGGGTATTTCAGTCCAATTTAGTTTACGAAATGCTGTGCAGTAATGTGATCTGTAAGAGAGGTTAGTAGCAAATCTTGTCATTTTTGTTTGTTTAAATCTGATTTTATGAGATTAGTGAATATTGGTGAGGCATATAGCATGGTAGAGAGCAGATGAGTCCTAGCTAAGGAATGTCTAGTGGCCTCAGTAAAGTATGGCTTGACTCTGTATAGTGAGCCTAGCTTAATGTGTTGATAGTTAGAGTGAGGCGTTTGTCAAATTTTAGGTTGTTGTCAATTGAGTTTGGTGTGCTGGACAGGTTCAATTTTAGTTTTACTGGCTGAGTAGGTGGTGAAGGGGGAGAAGTATCAGGATCTTTGCTATCAGTGAAGAGCATAAGCTTTGTTTTATTTGGACTGAGTATGAGTTGAGAGTCTGAGAGATATTTTTCAATGTCTTAGAAAGATTGTTGGGTTGTTTGTAGGAGTTCTGATAGGGAGGGAACTGAACATATATGAGGGAGGAATTGTCTGCATATTGAACGATGACTGAATGCTGGGTGGCTGTGCTAAGCCCACTGGTGAATATGGTGAAGAGCAATGGACCAAGAACTGAGCCTTGGGTTACTCCTACTGAGACCAGAAATAGGGTAGAGAGTCCATTTTGCTACTTAACTGCCAGTTGGTGGTCAGTTAAGTAGTTGAGAAACCAGAAGAGGGCTGGCTGGGTAAGGTTTAAGGAAGCTAGCTCATTTAGTAGCTTTTGTTGGGGTACTATATCAAAAGCTATACACATATCAAGAAAGATAGATGAGATTATATGGTTGTCATTTCTAAGCTAGTTGACTGAGTTTGTAAAACTAACAAGGGTAGTGGTTGTACTGTGTTTAGATCTGAAGCCATGTTGAGATGCAGACAGGAGATTGTTGCTTAGTAGATAGTTGAGGAGTTGTCTGTGTATGGATTTTTCAAGAATCTTGGCTATGGTAGGGAAGAGGGCAATTAGCCTGTAGTTAGAGAAATCAGTAGAAGTATCCAGAGGGATGATATAAGAGACTTTCCACAGTCTGGGGTTATACTGCTCAGCAATGGAATGGTTTATTAGGAGAGATATAGGGTAGGAGATGGCATCTGCTTCTAGATTTAGAAATTCACTGGAGAGTTGGTCAGCTACTTGGGAGGAGGGCTTATGTTTGGAAAGATTTATTATATTAGTTTGAATTGGTTTTATTGAAAAGGAATTGAGGGTTCTGTCTGATTCACTAGGAACACATAGGGGTATCTTGCTGGTGATTTTCACTAAGGAGAGCGCAGAGTTGATAAAGTGTGAATTAAATTGTGAGGCAATGCTGCCTGTGGAATTTGTTGTGGTTGCTGCTGGGGTTGTTATCTTTCCAGGCTTTAGTAGTTGTTTGATGGCTCCCCAAAATTCCTGGGGATTGTTTTGGCGTTTTTGTTACATTGTTGCATAGTGTAGCTTTTTGTTGTGCCTGCTTTGTTTTTGGCAAGGTTGCGTAGTTGACAATTGGTAAGAAGGGAGTCTTGATTTTTGGTCTTGCAGTACAGGGACCAGGCCGTGTCCCTCTGTTTGAGGAGCTGCTTGGTGTCATTAGTAAGCCATGGTATATGCTTGGAGTTAGAACGGGTCTTTCTATGGGGAGCTAGGTTAAAGCTTGGAGTTAGAATGGGTCTTTCTAAGGGGAGCTATATTAGCTAGGGAGTTAGGTAGTTTAGCAGATAATGCTTTCATCCTGGAAATGTAACAGGACTTTCTCAGAAATAAAAACAATTCAGAAATAATTTCATTTAAAACAAGAACTCTTCAGTCATTTGACTATGAATAGCCAATAAAAAGCCAGCCAGAGAATAGTTAAAAAGCTCTTCATTAGCACTCTTCAAGAAAAATCTTGATGATTGGATGGGAGATAGGAAATTCACCCCGGGGATCACTTCTGTGGCTCTGCTCGACAGGGGCACAGGAAAATAATTTTCTTGGGTGGCAAAAGCCAGGGTATCTTTTTAACTAGGCTTATATAGGCCCTAGGGCCATTAGCCAAGTACCTACCTATGAACCATTAAAGAAACCCATGCACTAGTACTATTCACAATAAAATATGGCATAATAATGAAAAAACTGTTTCTCAGGTAATTCTTGTTGTTTTTGGGATTCCTAAGGTGCAAAAGAACATTTAGGCCCATTGTTGCAGCTCACGGGTCAAAAATCTATCCCTTTGCTGTGGCTTTTGATAGATTTCTTAAATCTGTGTACTCACAAATTTCCCACTTGTTGAAGGAATCTTGGGATTTCTTAGGTAGAATTAAACCTAATTTATGACCTAATGAAGTTTTTTTTTTACTATTAGTTTGGCTGGCCTTTTTACTACTAGGATGTTTATTTAGACTAGTTTCATGAGGCATTGTTGTCATGCATTTTTTTGGCTACCCTTGACATTAAGTTGATTTTGGAATTTATGTAAATAGTTAATTAGATTTTTTTTTGAAGGTAAGGATTCTAAACAAATCAAAGAGGTTGTTATGGGTGCTGCTTGTACCCTTATTTTTTGTTAAACTTGTCATGCTCATCTGAGAAAGTACATTCTTGTTTGAGTCTGAGTTTTGCAAATTTTGTAAGCTTTAACTATGTTACCAGGATATTTTTAATTGTGGAGGGTAGGCCCTTCTTCGATGATTAATCAATTTTTGGCCTTTATTAATGGGACCACTGATTTTTTTACATTTCACTTACCAGGTTGGCCTTAGTCAAGTGAAGTTTTTAGATACAGCTATTTTGAAAAGTAATGGTAACTTCTTTCAACAATTTACAGAAAACCAACATTTTCTAATGCTTACCTACATTTTAAAATTTGCCACCCTTTTGTGCAGAAAAAAAGTCTTGTCAAAGGACAAAATTCAGGTTAGCCAGGATGATTGTAAATCATTCTGTGTTTGATGCTGAAAGGAAGATATTGGAAGGTATGTTCATTAATAGGTGTTATCTCATTTACCTAATTTAAAAACACTAGTGATAAAATAGTTTGAGTGGATTCCTACATACCAACCACTACTGGGTGTTGGATATATAACGCTAATCTGTACACATACCTGACAAATGGCCTTTGTCTTTATGGAGCTTTATTATGCATTACATTTATATTAATGTGCTTATTTCAATGTTTTTGTGACCTGTTCTGTATTTTTTATGTTCATGAAAATATTTTCATTAATATGCCATAGTTTATTGTGCTCAGTACTAGTTTATGGGTTTCTTTAATGGCTAATTAACTATTCTCCGCCTCTCTTTTTATTGGCCATTCATAGTCACATGACCACTGAGCTCTTGTTTTAAATTAAATGATTTCCGAATTATACTTAGTTCTGAGGAAGTCCCATTACATTTATGGGATGAAAGCATTATCTGCTAAACTCTGATGTATTTGGTCCACTTGTGATGATTGAAATTAATAAAGAACAACAGCAAGCCATATGACAGCTTTGACCAATAAAAGTAAATGTTTGATAAATCACTATAAAAAACATAATCAAATAATTACCACTACAGATCATACAGATCATCATCAATACATATCAATGAATTTAATACATATCATTTAATACAGGCTGAAATAAGCCACCACAACCCACAATCTATTTTCTCTCTTTTGTATTCAGAAAGTCATGCATCTACTGCAGAGTGCCACTGATACCTGTAAACTTAAATCTAGCAGTATTGTCCTTGATAGTATATCTGAAGAACATTAGCCATATTTTACATCTGAGAGTACTCAAGTGCTCACTTATTTGTTGTTTAAACATTCTCCTAGTTTGCTGAGTATAAAAAGCCCCCCAGTGGCACTATGCTAGATATGTAATATTCATCATATTATATTTGCTTAATTTTCTAATATCAAAATGCTTGTGTGTATTAGCACTGTTGAAGCTGGAGGTGTGTGCAATAAGACAAAATTTGCAATGACCACATGATGTAAAACCATTATATGTACTGCATAATGTCTGTTGTAAGCCTGTCTTATAAGATGAAAATATTGCTTTAAAATATACATCCATCTGTAACTGTACTTACATAAATCATCTGGCATAGATAAAAAAATGTCCAGCAACAACTTAGGCCAATATTCATCAATAATGGATCTGAATATATGAAAGATAGTACCAGTAGTAGTAGTAAATTTGATTTTAATTTCTGGAACCTGTTAAAAATCATGATTGTATACTGAAGTAAGTATACTCTGGATAAATTATTGACCTCATTCCTGACTTTAGTTATATGATAAGAGGGATTACTCATGTCGCAAAATATATGATATAGTTGATCAGAAGTCTTTTGATAAGACTCATCCAAATCACAAATATGTCTGGCTTGAACTGTCCCTTAGTAATATTTTTGACAATATATTTAGGATGACAACTATCATAACACAAATATGTGTTTTTAGGAATTGTCTTCTTAAAGATGACAGAGTCTAAAGACCCATCCAATGCATTCCTAACCATCTTGAGCAAATACTTAATTTTAAATAATTCAGATTTCGCCATAAATTAAATATAACATTAATTGTTGTTCAAATACTCACAAAAGTTTTCAAATTATCATAATCACATTTCCAACATCATCCAAAAATATCAAATGTCTATTGAAGGCAAAAAAAATGTTTTTCCACTAGGTTATAAATATACATGACTTCAAAATAAGCCATAAAAAGCTCAACATAAATTGCAATAAAAGCTAACCCATTGCAGTGGCTCTTAGTTGTAAATAACACTGACATTTATAAAGGAAAATATTTCAGGTTAAAATAAATTGTGCAATCTGCATCAAAAATAATTGATTTAACATGGATATATATATGAGAAAATCTAACCAGGGGAATAATGCTTTCAGCCCACCTTCATGAAATTGAAGTACTGAAGTATATAAACATTTCACATCCATAGTACTTAAATACCATCATCATTCAACCTGCATTCGTAAAATGATTATTAGGAATGCAGCAGTATCTCTTAAATCTGCTCTTACATGTGTCAGCAAGTGATTCAAATATAAAACAAGAACTCAGTCAATGGTTCCATTAAAGACCCCCAACCTGAAACAATGGATCCACAGAGGACTACCGATGTTCTTATATATTTTAGGCAACAAATAAAATATCTGAGGGTTAGGATCAGTCACTAACAAATATTATATCAGATCAGGGGAAACAGACTTGTAATCAACCCAATATATTTTTATAATCATTAGTAGGATTAAAAGGCAAGCTCATATAAAACATCATTCAACTGTTCATTAACTTCACCATCATACAAAAACTGGTCCCACAGCACAACCCTCCAACCTTTATCAGCATGAGTAATAATACCATATTGATATGTCTTAAATTTTTGTATTGTTGTAGATAATGAATAACCCAAATTATGGACATTAAATTAAAAAATATATCTCTCTCCATTAGTAAATAATCACTGGTCCATTCTCAACAATGCCGGGTTCTTTAATCAGTCTCAGACCATTACATTATCATCGACATAATCATGAAGAGTCTTTAAAGCCCAAATAGATGCTCTCAATTTAAAAGAATATTTGTGCAAACCAGAAAATAAGAAATTTGTCTTCTCCTGCAACTCAGTATGTTTTCCCATAGAGAAAGAAGAAGCTGAAATAACTCCAAAACAACTAAACCATTAACCCTAGCTTTGCTATCCATAGAGAAGCAAATTTCTGTATGGAATGGTAGTAGAATGTGTCACAGCTTCTAGGACCCGACTAGTTTTTCACTTTTTGCCTAGTTTACAGTGATCTCAAGGCTGCTCTAACCTGGTCACAGCAGTTACAAGTCATCAATAACATAAAGCTGCTTACCTGCAATGTTTTCTAAGGAATTCAATTTGACAGACCTGCCCTCATAATCTTTTTGAGATCTCAAAATGATCATTATAAACCATGGATTGTAATTAATGACTGATACATCAAGAGACATGCAAAGTACTTCTGCTATTTCACAGCATCTGCAGTATGATAATGGGTGCTTTTTCATCCTGAATGCTATAGAAATATGCTCAATTTATTCAAAAGTATTTTACTTTGATATCTCCTGTCATGTTATCTGATATAACCCTCTAAACTCTCTATTCTTGAATTTATTTTGCTATGAGATTTTTTAACTGAGGCATGAATCTTCTCCTGGTATAGATTGCTAGCCCTAGATTGTTGTATTATAGCATGAAGACATGTTATCAAGGCCATAATTCTTGAGCATGATAAATTAATTGCCAATCTGTGTACTTTGCATAAGACTAAAACTACTATCTGTAAAGATGTTGAAGTTACAGAAAAGAATGCTTTCAACAAATAGATCACTATTCTAAACTGTGTGATCAGATATGTTTATAATGTTTCTTTTTGTCTTCTCTTTGCAGCAAAATCAGTGGAGAAAAGTGTTACAATATTGTGGACATGTTTTTATAGCACCTGCTGACATCAGTAAGAATAAGGACTGCCTGTATAAAAGTGTGGTCAGTGTACACTAGAAAAAACTATACATTGTCTTGTGTCGTAATATGACATGCAGACAAGGACAACTTCTAGTGCTAAAGCATGAGACGTTAAGCTTAAAAAATGTTGGTGTGCTTTCCCCTATTTTGAGTCCAGGGCAACAAAATTAATGTTTTGTAAATTATAGGTTGCCTTCTAATAACTAAACCAAACTGGAATGATACTACAGGGAAACAAGAAACCTCAGGACTGACTTAAACAGCAGATGAGGTTTAACTATTCCCGTAATAATACAAAGAAGTGCAAAGAATCTAGTTAGAGACATACTGGGTATCATGAAAACTTTTCAGAAACCATCAGTCATGTTTATGTAAATGTGGATAGGAATCACCTATTCAGAAAGAGTAAACTGAAGTGGTGAAGATGAAGCAGTTTTATATGGTACTGGTTTTCAACATAACTTTAAAAAAATTATGCTCAAAAACAAAAACAAAACAACAAGAACATTCATATATAAGTAATATATGCAGTTATAGTCCCTTCTTCTTATATCAACATCTTATTCTCTTTCTTATCATATATCTCAGAAACAAACATTCCACCATTGTATGAACTGATACATTAATTATTTATATTTACTTCCCGAGTCCATATAAAATATTCTCTTGTCTTCATCTAAAGAGAAACTGTACATACCTCTCAACTGTACAGATTTTCACAGAATGTCCAGATTTTTGCCTCATATATTTGGCCCGTTTTTGATAAAATTGTGGCAAATTAGTGGCAAATCATTGCAAACTGAAGTTAGAATATAATGATAGACATTTGAGCTTTAGACTTCATACCCTTCAGAAAATTCATGCTAATGCATAACCTGTTATTTTATCAACTTTCTAAGTTTGTAAGAGCAATATTTACAAATTATTCCTATTTTTGGCCCTTTGTCTCATTTTTATTAATGGCTTTGTCCAGATTGCTTGCTCTAAGAGGTTGAGAGGTATGTGTGCAATCTATGAGTTTGGCTATCTGCAAACTGTTGCAAATTCATATATTTGTGCAATGCTGCTATCAGCCTGAGTTAAGCATGTGTATACTCACTGGTAAGCTGCATTCTTATATTGTGCATCTGAAACTTGATTTTAAACCTTAATGCATAATATTTCTAGTTCAATCTTGTTGAATAATGTAAGTAAAATTAAATGTGTTGAACGTTTTCTCCCTGTCCCTCTGCTGAAATGGTAACTTTGGCCCTGTCAGACTATCTTGGTAAAGAAATGCAAACAGAGTAAATAAATAAATGCAGGTATATTGAAATCTATCTCTCAACAGTTTGGTCTGAAATGCATACAATATGAGTTTTTTGGTCTGGCAAGGCAGACAATGTAAACCACAGCTACTTAATAGCTTGTTTATTACATTTCTATCATTAAATTCTATCACGCTGCACAAGAACTAACCCCATCAAAAGGTTTATCAAGTAATGGACTTGTTCCTAATGAAGGAACCTACCCATCTAAAGGAAGCTTGTAGTGGGTGATTCACTTAATAACCATAATCCTATTTCCCATATCTGGTCAAAAATACATTTGTGAACGCTTTAACCTATTAATGTTAGACATTAATACAGTTTCTTAGTGGAAGGTGGTAACCCTCTGTAGTGCAGCATTGAAGGGTCTTTCAGAAAAAATTCAGAAGGAATGCAATGACTGACTCTCTCTTTCTGAAAACTTTTATAGTGGTACTCATTTGTGTCACCATATTAAATACCTGAGGTACCTAAATAACTCTTTGATAGAGAGAGTGCAAATGTTCTTTTTGACCAGCTGCTGCCTTTTGCAAATGTGTAACATTTTACAAGAGTTTTTCTGTAAAATTCAATAATGCATATGCTTCTTTCAAATAGCACCATAACTGACAGATGGAAATGTTTCCTATCAAAATAGGTGTTGAAATAAGCATTTCCTCAGATTACAAAGCTTTGATTACCCATGTCTAAAAAGTACTGTTATAAAATCATTATGCTGAAAATTAGAAGTGAAAGAAAACAAAACTGGCAAAGCTACAAGTTAGTTTTTGTAATGTCACATTTCTAATTTGCCACATATTTTAATACCACTTTGTAATTCATCACCTAATGAATCCAACAGTAGATGTTTCTTTAGTCCTGACCAAATATTGAGTTCACTGCTGGAGAGCAAAATTATGTTTCTGAAGCAGAAGTAATTGTGTCTGGCTGGATATGAAACAGAACTGTTAAAATATGTTTGTACATATTATAAGGAGGGGCATAGGACTCCGCATGTAAGAAAAAGTATGGCTTATACTATTTCATGAAAGCTATATAGCTGTGTGTTTACACACACACACACACACACACACACACACACACGTGTGTGTGTGTGTGTGTGTGTGTGTGTGTGTGTGTGTGTGTGTGTGTGTGTGTGTTTGTGCATGTACATCACACACATTCAGAAACACAGACTATAAAAGGCATATCTTGTAATAGACCATAGGCTCAGGTGCCTGATGGCATCCATGTAGAAGTAAAGTCTTATTGCTTTGAAATATCAGTGTTGAATTATTGCCGGCACCTTCAATTTATTCACTTCCTATTGAAAATGTAGTAATTTGATCCACCATCCCAATTCAGCTGAGACAAATGACACCTTTGAAAGAGAAGCTTATAATAAAATTCAGCCACAGTGAAATCAATATAGCAAAATGTCTGCTTAGCTGGCCTGCAGGTCGCCATCAATCATATTTCTCTTGTAGCTATTTAGTTCAGGTTTCTGCTTTACTAAGCCGCCTTGTTTTCCTACCTATGGATGATGACTCTTACAGGGATTTTGATGATTCACAAGCTTATTGAAACTAAACTAATTACTGAACATAAGCAAGGTGTCATTTTGAAGCTGCATTTTAAATAAATATGTTTTAATAATCACAAAAATCTAATAACAAGTAAACACAACTTCACTGTTCACTAAAAATAGTGGCAGTGAGTTGTGCTGGAAATAAAACTTTTAAATTTGCAAGTTTATAATACAAATCTGATACTGAAAAAAAGATAAATATTTGTTAAGTATTATGTTTTTACATTATTGTAAATAATATAAAAACAGGGCACAGTTACTAACATAGGCTTGGAACTACTGAGGTAATAGCAACATATATTTACCTTTCAAATCTTACTGTTCATTACTTTACATCAGATACACATTAAATGATACTATTAGCAATGGGACCTCTAGTAAATGACAGATATGTTTGCAACTGCACAATAGCACAATCAGAAGGCTGTTAATGAAAATAAATATGAAATAATTATTTTATGCAAGTGACAAGATCTTGCATCCTTCACACATTATAGTACTTAATCTAATCAGCTATAGCCTGGCTTGCTGTTACTTGGAGAAAAGATTGGGTGTCTCAAACGTGGTAAACATTCTGTTACAATTAAAAAATGATAAAATGATGACTGGACATATGTTTATAATCAATGATTCATAATGGGACTGTCCCCTTAGGTCTAATGTACTTAGCATACTCACCTCATATTTTACTATTTAAAAAAAGAACAATATTTGTTCCCTCACCCCCCCCAAAAAAAAATATTCCTTTCATTTTTTTTATTTAATAAGGAGAAAAGTGCTATTTTCAAAATGGTCTTCCATTCTTTCCATTTCAAACACCCATGTTTCAATAAAAGCCAGCATCTTTAGAACAAGAAAATCACTTTTCCAAAACACTGTGCTTTATTTTTTTCTGATTTGAGCAGATGTTTTTCAGAAAATAACAAGCTTCATGGTTTTATCAATAATAGTCATTTGTCCTCATTTGCTGCTTCCTTTCTCTTCACATATTTTAACAGCAATCCTTGAAAAAATAAAACATAGAAATCATGCTGCTAGCAAACTATTAGAATATTTTTAAGTCATAAGTCATAGTTTTCTTGGACAATTCAGATGGTTTGGATGATAATTTTAAAGGTTTCAGGTTACTTTCTAGCATACAATAGAAATTGTCCACTGTAATATGTATATCTGTGAAGATATTAAAACTGAATTTCATCTTGGTCAAAACTGGCATAAAATAGTAAAAAAAGACAAAAGAAAGCCAGTGACCACAGTCCTGTATCAATGCATGTTGCTTTTAATTAAAAGACAGATAGACTACATATGTGCTGTAAGTCAGTTTTGCCTGCAGAAGTTTTATATAAAATGGGACTATCTTACAGGAGAACCTCTTTGAATATAAAACTTGTGGGCCACATTTGGGTTGCATGGCTAGGCTTATAAAGACCTTAGTTGTCATTAGCCTAGTATATACCTAAGAACCTATGAATCTATGAACATGTGTAGTGGAAAGGACACAGGAATAGTGACAATATAATTTTTGACTTTACTGGGCTGTGAGGCAGAAATTACTAAAGGTGGACTGAGATAATACAATGACTTCAGCAGCACATAAGCTGTCATTAATTTACTGAAAGAAATTGTGCATTTTGGTGAGAAAGGGAAGTCAAGTGAAACATATTTATTTGTAATGGTAATTATGCTACATTTAGATACACCTACTAATATTTAGTTATGTGTGCCTTGTGACTACTTTTTGTTTATGTGCTGGCTTATTTAGTTACTTAGTAATCTGCATTTTAGTGCCATTTTAGTGATGGATTGATTATTACACTGAACAAACAATGCTTAATTGCTTTATGAAGGCCCAAGGAGAAATTAACACAGGATTATTATATACAGTCAAGAGTATATTATTAAAAACAAAACTCTTTTACTTCATCAGCCACCAGAAATATTGCAGTAGAAAAAGCACATTATATAAAATGCCATACTATAATCACAAGCTTATGAAATGCAGCATTTGAAAAAATAATACAGAAAAAAAATAGAAAATGCGAATGCAAAAGAAAACAAACACCAGCAAGGTTTATTACTGTATGTGTAGAGAGATTTGCTGTAGTGTTTGCATTTACAATGATTTTCAGCTATGATAAAATGTTGTGGTATCCAGTTGACAGAAAAAGGAAAAAAAATGGAAGGTCTTAAAATAAAAGAACAAGGCTTTTGTCCAGCTGAAAGGTATGAATAGTCTTAAATATTCAGAAGAATACTCATGCATTTGCAACAGGTAATTTTCTCTCTATTTTAACATTCTATCCCACTATACACAATGCTGCTTTTCTCCATTTATAAGTACATTGCCTGAAGCTGCATGTCTGTATGTAATGTGTTGATACGTGGCATGCATTTGGGCAGATGCATGATGTGGATACCAATTATTCTGCTCTCTTCCCTCAAGCCGATTACGGTATGTAATGTGGGGACTTGATGCAGTTCAATAGCTAGATGAATTATATTATAATTCATTAGATGAGTCTTAATTTACTCTGAAAAACAACTGCAGAGAGTCTCTTCTTTTATTTTTCTTTGTAGGCTTTACTCCTGGCTACTGCTGTCCAGTGTGGCTAAGATAATGATCATTTCCACTATGGTCTCTGAGGACGTTGAATTGATCAAGGACTTCTTGGCTGCCCTCACTGCTTTCATGCAAACTGCATCAGCAGACATTACCCAGATCAAAGCAGTGATAGCAAAGCATGATTCATACATGGAGAAGCTCCAATCTTTGATCAATGAGCAACAAAGGAATCTCACAGAATAACAGGAGGTTATTACTGTGATCATGCAGAACATTGCTGTTAGAAGCAGAGATGATTGATATGGAAAACTTAACAAGACACAACAACTTGCAGGTGCTGGGTCTTTCCAGAGGGGGAGAGAGAGAGAGTGGAAGGCAAGGACCCATTCACCTATATTAGAAGAGAACCTCATGGCATGTTGCAGCTTGATTCTTCCCCAATTATTGTAAGGGCACTTTGGGTGGCATCTAGACAACCTAATGGCTTGCACCCTCATCGGTTTATATTTCAGTGCCTAAGCTTTAATGCTTATAAGAAGTGAGAGAAGCAAAGGGAAAAAATGCTCAATTTAAAAATGGCAGGTCATCCAGTTAGAATTGTAACATACTGTAGCACAACTCTTTTTAATAATTAGAAAGTCCTGGTACCTTATCTGAGATAGGGGATAGAGTTGTATTTTACTATGGCTTTGAGATACCTGTCTTCATGTTAGTTAAGAAGACCTGGTACTTTTTCTTTCAAACTTCCAAATAATGAAGACTGCTTCTTGAAAAAGTGGGTTACTTCCAAGAAATGTCCCAGTATTGAGGTGACTAAATCCATGAGCCACAGACACACTGGACTATAAGAATGGGGACAGAATGGGGACAGGCCAATTTCTTCCTCTCCTTCTAAATCTTCAGCAAGGAAGAAGTGTAAAGTAATGGACAACAACTCCAAGCCAAAAAATTAAGGAGGTGCATGACATAAGTTGTTTGAATTGGACACCATTAGACAACCTTCAGTTGTTCAATGTCACTCTTCACAAGGTATGCCTTCTAAAAAAATAAGACAACAAGGCAGGAGCTGTACTTTACTCCTGAAGAACTGCAACATATAGAGGCTCTTAGTTCTCTACTATTACTGAGAAGACCTCTGCTAAGGACTTATCATCTTCTTTGGACTCGACAATATACTTTATTAGCTCATATTAGAGATTATGGGTGGCTTAGTTCTTTAAGATTTGTTTTATTTCATCATTCAATAACACATCATTCTCATTTTGTTTTAGTTTACCTTTGTGGGATTCAGAACATATAAAGAAACCTATCTGTCATACTCATATATCCCCACTCTCTTTGAATTAGTGGTTATATTTCTTTGATAAAGGCTCTACTTCATTTTATGGTCTTCTCTTTTCTTCACCTCTCTCCTTTTTATACTGTATATTCATTGTTTATATGTCTTGGTAATGCGTTTGTTATCCTCATGTGTTTTAAACTGTAGTTTGGTTGATTTAACTCACAGAGTATATCTGATTAGAGATGGGCTTGAGGTTTATTTTAATTTATATGTTCAGATATTTTTCTTTTGGTTCCTGCACCATTTGTTGATTCTTAAGAAATGAGTTTGATGGTAGTGACTGATTTGTCTCAGTGAATCTTGGTGGAGTGTTTAGTGTTATATCCTTTGTAGGATATCAGCTGTTTAGTGTCATGCATATTTTATAGGTAACTTTTAGATGGGCTGTTTGCAATTATTCTTCAGTTCAGACTTTCTCATGCATGCCTTGTCATTGAAGGGATGTTTATTTAGTTTTTAGTTTTAGATTCAGCAGTAAAGAAGTTAAAGTTAATGCAGTACCAGATCGGCAAAATGGTAAAGGGGGGGGGTCCCTTTCTGCTGCATATGAGGTGCTAACAACATGAAAGGGCTAAATGCCATGGCAGAGGCAAAAGCAGTTTATAATTTATGCACAAGGTGATTAATATAACATTTTGCAAGACATTAGGAAAGTATCTTGAAACCATGCTCACCCTGCTGGCTAAATTATTGGTGGATGGATAAGGTGCTCTAAGATCCTCTACAATTACTGCTGGAATCGAGAGTAGAGTGTTTTCACTTTATTTCTAATAATCACCAAGGTTTTTTAAATAAGAAAGTGGGAGGTCTGCCCTTACATCCAGAGACAAGAGGAACTACTGAATAGAGCCTTTGCAGCTCTTTTAATTTACTTTCAGAAGACATTTGATAAAATTTCATGGGATTTCTCTTGGATACTATTGATAGTTTTTTGGATTTGTAGATTCTTTTTGTAGGAGATGCTGACTGCTTTACATTAATTTTACTGCCTATATTTGCACTGATTTGATTTTATCCTCTCTTATAAAGTTGTTCAATGGTACTACAAAAGGTTGCCATCTCTCCTCGCTGTTATTTGCATTAGTGCTTTATGGCTTGGACCTGATTTTCTACAAGCATCCTAGACGAGATAGTATTATGGTAACAATAATAAAGTTGTTCCTCTTACACTTATTGCACTTAAGCAGCTATACAGTTGCTTCAGAATTCGTCTCTAGAGGAGTTAGGGAGGCATTACATGATGCCAAATTCTACATCTATGTACCTGTATATGGGGTGTTTGATAGAGTAGTTCTGGCATAGCTTACTGATTGGAAGGGGAAATCTTACCCAGAAGAAGGAGGAGGTATGATTGAAGATATTTTTTAATGTTTTTATTGAAAAATAAATACTTTATAATATGTTAACAACAAATAATCACAACAAAATGTTATGAAATGAAAAATCATATCAACCATTTGCATTATTTACAAAGGCATGAAAATAAATCATAATTGTTACAAACATATAAATGAAAAAAAAATGTAAAATGCAATCAAATGATATTTCAAACAAGGTTAAAATATGTTCAGTGAGTCTCAATAAAATATGAAACCTTTATTCAAGGGTTATTAGTGAAACTCTTTGGATATGTTCTAAGTTCTTTGATTCTGGTTTCTTTGATTATCATTTCTTTTAAGAAGAAATCTTCAAAACTTGGAGAGGCAGTGGAGGTCCTTTTCCTTGTGATGCATTTCCTGGCTATTGCTAAAATTGTCCATAAGAGGTAAGAATTGGATTTGTTCATATTACAAGCCTCATTAACATTAAAAAACATTAAAAAAATATTGTTTTGGTTAAAGAGGAATTATCTGTAAATAAAGCTGAAAGGAATACCTCAAAGTCTTTCCAAAAATCCAAAATGAAGAGAAAGGAAGGTACTCCATGACAATCGAAGCTGATCCACAGTATAAAAATCCAAAAAATCTTTTATTGAAATGAAGTAAGCGCTTTCGAGTTTGCATCAACGCTTCAGCAGACTTTCAAAATATCTTAAACAGGACTCCAGATAAATACTATCACTTATTTAAAACAACCAATGAAATCCTAACTAAATTTAATTAAAAACTCTTAAAGTGCCCTCACTTGCATACACATCTCACAAATGTATTTACTAGCAAAAAAGTTTAAAATACATCATAGGACATCTAGGACATATATTCTAAAGCAAGGCAATTAACTATAACAAATGCATGATACAGTATAAGACTTTGTGTCAATATTTCAAACAATCAATGAAATCCTAACTAAATAAATTTAATTAAAAAACTCTTAACGTGCCCTCACTGATATATTTAATAACAATAAATCACATGAAAGTTTGAAACACATCATAAGCATATAAGTAATAAATATAATCAGACTTCTAGGACATATATTCTCATGCAAAGCAATTAACTGTAACAAACTATATATTGCAGTATAAGACTTCATGTCAATGCTTAAAAAGAATGATCTTTAAGAAAGGGTTTCAAAGAAACCCTGTCATTCAGCCCATGTCCTCTGTCTGCTCTTAGTCTTATAATCCACTTGCCTTCTTTTTTCTCTATATGATTTGCTATATCTCCTAGTCTTTCCGTGGGGTAACTAATTCTAAAACTAAAAATTTAAAACTATGCATGGTATCATTCTGAATGACATATCTAGCTATTACATTGCCTTCATTCTCTCTATTAATGGCATATATATGTTCCCTTATTCTCTCTCTTAATGTCCTATTCGTTTTCCCAACATAAAAACTGTTGCATTTCTGACACACAGCTAAGTAAACTACATTTTTGGTTCTACAGTCTGTGTATTGATGGAACTCATATTTCTGATGTGTATCTGGATGTATGAAATTGTTGGTATTGGCTATATAGCCACATTGATTGCAGTGACAACAAGGAAATGTTCCTCTTCTAAATGACAGGGGTTCTTTCTTATTATTCCTATCATAACACAAAATCTTTTTCAAAGATTTTGTATTCTTGTAACTAAAACTAGGACTAGTACCTATCACTCTTTTTATATCTTCATCTAATAATAACATATTCCAATTCTTTCTGATTAGCTGTGTTATTGTCTTGTTATTATTTGTATAAGGAATGACAAGTCTATTATTTCTAGACGTGGAAATAAATCTTGGTCGTTCTTGTAACTGACCTGTCCTCTTAATATATGGTTGACCTATTGTGTCACATTCTATTTTTTGTATGGCACTTAAATCACTAGTATGATATCCTTTTTCTATAAAATCTGTCCTCACATCTTTAATAACTTCATGGAATACCTCATCTTTACTTACTATGCGTGAGGTCCTAAGTGCTTGACTCTTGACAATGTTTCTATGAATATGTGAAGGGTGCATACTATTGCAATGCAAGAATGTATGTCTTCTGCAGGGTTTCTTAAAAACTTCTGTGGTAATCACCCAATCATACTTCTTCAATAGTACATCCAAAAACTCAATTTAATTCTGGGAACTTTTACCAGTTAAGGTGAGGAAAGTGGTCGTCCCATTAATATAAGTAATTAACTCATTTAATGTGGAAGAATCCCCTCCCCAAATGAGGAAGACATCATCCACAAAATGCCTATAATATTTAATAAAATGAGAAAAGAACGTATGCTCTAAAATGTATGTGTACTCCCAATATGCCAAAACTAAATTTGCGTAGGAATTGGCACAAGGTGTGCCCATTGCTACGCCCATGGTCTGTAGATAATAGCTTCTATCATATGTGAATACATTATTCATGTGAATACGGAAAATATCAGGTGAACAGCATGAGTTTCAGAAGAAGACGCTGAAACCAGTCAATCGGACCTTACTATAAACTTATCGAAGTATGTATTGACATCCATAGAGAGAACAGTGTTGGATAAGGGTTTATCCTTTATCCCTTCACAACATGTTGATGTGATAGATTTAATAATTGACGTGAAATGTTTTGCAAGGAATTTGGCATTATCTTTACAATATAATGATAGTAGTAATAATAATAATGCTGATAAAGATTATATTTTTAGAAAACCATCAACATATATGCCTATTACACATCCATTACTGGATATCTTTGAGAAAGCATGTGAGAATGATTTGTTAACTGCCTTTCAGTTTGAAAAGCATCAACAGAAAACAGAGTTTTATAACATGAGCAAGGAAGAGAGACAAGCTTTGAGGTCTTTAGAGAATAATTGTTCAATTGTTATTAGACCAGCTGATAAAGGGGGAGTGGTAGTGATATTAAATAAAGATTTCTATCATACTAGTATGAATGCCATGTTAATAGACATCAATACATATAAGAGCTTCACAAAGTCCCAGTTAGATACATTAATTAAGAGGGTCTATGATGATCTTTATGATATGTTGATGTGTAATATTAAAGATGGTGAGCTTTATAAATATCTCTTGGTAGAGAAACCACTAATACCAACTTTTAGGGGTCTCCCCAAGATACACAAAACATTGGTAAATCCCCCATTTAGACCGATTGTATCTAGCAAAGGGTGGCTAACAGAAGCTATGTCGATTTATGTAGAAAAACAACTGAGACCACTAGTGGAGTCAACTCATTCAATTTTAAGGGACACACAGCACTTTCTAGAGACCTTAGGATCTTATAATAATAGTAGCTCTAAGATTGCTACTGATTATATGGTTACGTTAGATGTTACATCACTTTTCATGAGTATACCTAATGATGTTGGCATAGAATACTTACGTTGTTTTTGATACAGAGAGGATTTAATAATGATAGAATCATTAAAGTAACAATGTTGATGGACCTTATACTCACGAGTAATGTATTCACATATGATAGAAGCTATTATCTACAGACCATGGGCGTAGCAATGGGTTACACCTTGTCCCAATTCCTATGCAAATTTAGTTTTGGCATATTGGGAGTACACATGCATTTTAGAGCATACATTCTTTTCTCATTTTATTAAATATTATAGGCATTTTGTGGATGATGTCTTCCTCATTTGGGGAGGGGATTCTTCCACATTAAATGAGCTCATTACTTATATTAATGGGACGACCACTTTCCTCACCTTAACTGGTAAAAGTTCCCAGAATGAAACTGAGTTTTTGGATGTACTATTGAAGAAGTGTGATGGGGTGATTACCATAGAAGTTTTTAAGAAACCCTGCAGAAGAAATACATTCTTGCATCGCAATAGTATGCACCCTTCACATATTCATAGAAACATTGTCAAGAGTCAAGCACTAAGGACCTCACGTATAGTAAGTGAAGATGAGGTATTCCATGAAGTTATTAAAGATGTGAGGACAGATTTTATAGAAAGAGGATATCATACTAGTGATTTAAGTGCCATACAAAAAATAGAACATGACACAATAGGTCAACCATATATTAAGAGGACAGGTCAGTTACAAGAACGACCAAAATTTATTTCCACATCTAGAAATAATACTTGTCATTTCTTATCCAAATAATGACAGGAAAATAACACAGCTAATCAGAAATAATTGGAATATGTTATTATTAGATGAAGATATAAAAAGAGTGGTAGGTACTAATCCTAGTTTTAGTTACAAGAATACAAAATCTTTGAAACAGATTTTGTGTTATGAGAGGAATAATAAGAAAGAACCCTTGTCATTTAGCAGAGGGACATTCCCTTATCGTCACTGCAATCAATGTGGCTATATAGCTAATACCAACAATTTCAAACATCCAGATACACATCAGAAATATGAGTTCCAACAATACACAGACTGTAGAACCAGAAATGTAGTTTACTTAGCTGTGTGTCAGAAATGCAACAGTTTTTATGTTGGGAAAATGAATAGGACATTAAGAGAGAGAATAAGGGAACATATATATGTCATTAATAGAGAGAATGAAGGCAATGCAATAGCTAGACATGTCATTCATAATGATACCACGCATAGTTTTAAATTTTTAGTTTTAGAATTAGTTACCCCCACGGAAAGACTTGGAGATATAGCAAATCATATAGAGAAAAAGAAAGGCAAGTGGATTATAAGACTAAGAGCAGATAGCGGACATGGGCTGAATGACAGGGTTTCTTTGAAACCCTTTCTTAAAGATCGTCCCCTTAAGCATTGACATGAAGTCTTATACTGTAATAAATAGTTTGTTACAGTTAATTGCTTTGCATGAGAATATATGTCCTAGAAGTCTGATTATATTTATTACTTATATGCTTATGATATATTTATTACTTATATGCTTATGATACTGCAGTAGCGTTGTCGCCTCACAGTAAGACGTTGTCCTGTTTGATTCTCAGCTAGAGCATCTTCTGTGTGGAGGCATGCGTGAATGGGCGTACCTTCATTGAAGGTTGTACATCAGAGATGGCAACTCGGTACGTAAAAATCTACTGCCAATCATTAGCGGACCGGAGTTCCGCTGTGGAGACCCCTAACTGGGAAAAAGCCGAAAGACACAACAACTTATATGCTTATGATGTGTTTAAAACTTTCATGTGATTTATTGCTATTAAATATATTAGTGAGGGCATGTTAATAGTTTTTTTAATTAAATTTATTTAGTTAGGATTTCATTGATTGTTTGAAATATTAACATGAAGTCTTATACTGTATCATGAGTTTGTTATAGTTAATTGCCTTGCTTTAGAATATATGTCCTAGATGTCCTATGATATATTTTAAACTTTTTTGCTAGTAAATATATTAATGAGATGTGTATGCAAGTGAGGGCACTTTAAGAGTTTTTAATTAAATTTAGTTAGGATTTCATTGGTTGTTTTAAATAAGTGATAGTATCTATATGGAGTCCTGTTTAAGATATTTTGAAAGTCTGATGAAGCGTTGATGCAAACGCGAAAGCACTTATTTCATTTCAATAAAAGATTTTTGGATTTTTATACTGTGGGTCAGCATCAATTGTCATGGAGTACCTTCCTTTCTCTTCACTTTGGTTTGTTTCTACGTTGTTAGGTGGTACCTCACCCATTTGGTGGCTCTTTTTCTGCTTATTCGTCTTTCCAAAAATGTCTTAAATTAGGATAGTCATAAAAAATATGGAACTAATCTGCATCACAAGGTGTTGAACATCTTCAGAAAATAATATAATTTTTTTTTAATTTTAGCAATTTTATCACAGGTTAAAAAGCTTTATGTAAAACCTTCCATGTAAATACACTCCAATATTGACCCCAGGAAGTGAATTTTACAGAAGATAGGAATTTACCTTTCTCTGCCTGCAGAAATTGGGTGAAAGATCTCTAGTCATTGTGTTTCATTGTTTAGTTATTAAGGTGGTATTGTAATTTAATAAAATGCTGTATAATCTGGATATTAGGTTGTCATATTTAAGGTCATTATATAGTACTTTGGATAAAAGTGAAACTAAGGAAGGTTGGTTTAAATATGATGAGTTTTTAATAAGTCTACATAAATCTTGAGAATTACAAAACAAAAAGCAACTACCAAAGTATTGAATGTCTGCAGTAGTAAAAACAGGAACAAATCAATGAAGAAACTCCACAGACCACCAGGCTAAAACAGCAACCTTTAATACAAATGTATGAATTAGTCTCATGAATGGTGTATCCTGAAGGCGCTTACTACATTTGTATAAAAGGTTGCTGTTTTAGCCTGGTGGTCTGTGGAGTTTCTTCACTGATTTAAATCTTGAGAATAGGTAATTATACATTGTAGTAGTAACCAGTCTCATGATGGCAAGTTGTGTTGTTTAATGATTTGTTGTGCATGTAATATTTTTAGATCTTTAATACAGTGTTGCTAGCAAATAAGATTTTTACTCTTCCATTCATTGGAAAGGTTAAAACGTACCTTACTTTAAAAGTTTTTTGTGAATATGTCAAGCCAGGCTTTGACAGCTGCATTAGAGTTTATTGTCTTCCTAAAATTGTTGAAAATGTTGTTTAAGTGGTTTAAATTTGTGGGTTTAGTTACATTATACTGACTGGTATGACAAAGAACATACCAAAACTTGTTGGAGAGGTTACTGAAGGAAACTTTTGATGTTAATGGATTTTCTTTTTCGACTATAGTTAAATGAAGGGCTTTCCAATTAGAACTATAGTTTGGATCAATCCAGTTTGTACATTCTTAAGTAATGATGCTTTAATACTGGTTTCAATGTCAGGAAACTTTATGCCAACATGACCCCATGGCCTAATATGATGCATACTGTATAAGCAATCCTGTTTTTAGTAAGACACCATAAAAAGTTTATTAAAGTCTTATTTATTAGTCTATTGAAATTATTTCTAGGACTTGTACAGAACAAAGATGATATACAAAATCTTAGGAAGGAGGGTAATTTTTAACAATTGTAGCTTATCTTCAAAGGAGAACATATTATTCCATTTGTTTCTATGACTGTTTACTATTTATTTATTTTTATTTATTTACATTTGTTTACCTGGAAATTCTGACTGGGCACAGGTCCTTTTTCAGTGGAGGCCTGGGGAGAAAAGCTCCACAGAAAGACATGGTAGATGGTAAACAATAACAATCAAGGAATGAATACAGTAGAGGTGATCATGACATGGAGAAATACAGAAGCAAATTAGGTATAAGCGAGACGAAGCTCTAATTACAAACATTGAGAAATAAGAAGTAAAACACAGCGCTACAAATTATCTAAACAGTAACTAGATAACAGTAATAATAGACTAAATGATAACTAAATCCTGCAAGGATTAACAAGCAGTGAGTAATCTTCAGTTCAGTTTTATAATGATAGAGGGGATACTCTATCTAAATCTGGGAAAGAAGAGAAGGGTTGAGGGGGGTATGTTTATTAGACGGAGTTTGGACAAGGATAAAGCTAGTGAGAATTTAGGTTAGATTTAAGTGCAGTCTTGAAAAGATTGCAGGAAGGAAGGATAGTTATGATAGTGGGAAGGTTGTTCCAAAGCTTGGATATAGTACAGGAAAATAGTGCTTCACCTGCTGAGTTTTTGGCTTTGGTGACCCGGAGTAGATTTTTGTTGCAGGAGCCTAGTGGTCTGGAAGAGTGGTAGGGTTGGAGAATTGAATGGAGGGATGGGATTCGGAGAAGGTGGTTTACTTGTTTATGAGCAAAGGTGAGTTGAGTTTGGTGTAGGAGTTGTGGGAGTTCAAGCCAGTCAAGGTCTCTAAGGGAGACACAGTGGTGGCTGCAGTAAGAGGCACCAGTGGTAAATTTTGTGATTTTATTGTAGCAGGCTTTGAGTTTGTGTAGGTCTGACTTCTAAGATTTGTAAGTATGGGTGATGTGTAGAGTAGGGTAGAGATTAGTAGGGAGTTTGCGATAGAGATTCTTGCTGGTTTGCTGAGGGTTGGTGAGGTATTGACAGCTTCTATATAAGGCACCCAGTTTTTTGTGAACTTTTTTTATTGTTAGTGATATGGGGGTATCAAATTTGAGATTATTGTCAATCTGTATGCCAAATAGTTTTGTTTTTTGTTTTACTAGATATATTATATTTTTATATTTTTTTTCTTTCATTTTTTCTTTAATGCTACTTAAGACTATACCTAAATAATTTAGAGAGCTAACCTGTTCTCCAATAATGCTTTGATTAACTAAAGGAGTTTTCCCTTTAACATTGAGAATGCCATGTTCAGATTTCTGTTTATCAAAATGGAGATGTGAATTTTTTGAAATTTGTTTATTATTGTATCAAATTCAAATAACTATGTATCTGACCAAGATAAAGTTAGTAAATGTGATCTGCAAATAGGAATGTTTTAGAATTATATTGAATGTAACTATTAATACCTTTAATTTTTGGATTAGTTCTTATTGGCGATGCTAATACTTATTGACAAGGGCATATATTATAGGGGAATAGAGGACATCCTTGCTTGGTGCCTTTGGTTATGGGTATGTATTTTGATGTGAAAGGACCTAGTCTGACATAGGCTAATTTTTCTTTGTAGATGGCTCTTATCATAGAGATGAAAGACGATAGAAATCATAATTCTTTTAGTACTTCTAAAAGATAATCCAATTTTTGGAATCAAAGGCCTTTTCTATATCTAAACTGACTAGCAAATCTTCATTATCTCTGTTCAGAAATTCTATCAAATTCAAGGTTCTTTTAGTATTGTCATGCATGTGCCTTTTGTATATGAAACCGGTTTGGTCATTACATATAGTTTTTGAAAGTGGGGGGGGGGCTTCATTCTGTCAACAAGTATAGACATAAAATTTTATAGTCATTATTTAATAGAGACATTTGTCTGTATGATTTGCATAGCTGTGTATCTTTGTCAATTTTAAGAAAAGGAGTAATCAAGGAGTATCTCCAAGAAGGCAAAATCCTATTATTAGATTGTACTTTGATCAGAGTTGTATGGAATAAAGATATAATGGGATTAGGAAAAAAATACAGATCTCTATGATAATACCATCCAAACCAGGGCTTTGTTAGGTTTAAGATTTTATCTTTTATTTCCTTTAAATATACTTGTTTTCCAAGACTTATTCTAAGATCCTCTGGAATGACCTTTAAATTTAGAGTGGATAATTCTTCATCAGGACCATTACTGTTTAAGTTATTAGAATTACAATACTTAATGTAATGAAACCTAAAAGCATCTAGAATATCTCTTATGTCAGAAACTGACTTATTGATGTCTTCATGGAATAATTTTAATATATTGTTTGATTTAGAATGTAGTTTGTCTCTTACTGATAAATTGTGCACGTGCTTGGTGGTGAGAGTATAAAAATGCAATTACATTTTTTTTCTAGAGATAAGTTTGTTTTATGTGTTAATATATCTAAGTATTTTTTTGTTTAGTATGTCTATTTCTTTTTTGTAGTTTAAGGTTAAAGGTATAGATTTATATCTAAGAGTAGATAACTATGAATCTGCTACTCTGATTCCCACTCCTTTACTTTATTTGTATACCAAACCAGAGTCCTGCCATAAATATAAGCCTTTAAAGCATTCCAAACCAATACTGTGTTTGTTTCAGAATTATTTACCTCTAGAAATAATTTTAACACTGTTAATAACCAAGGTTTAAAGTCTTTAAGCTTGGTGATATAAGCAGGTATTCTAGTTACAGTGGGAACTTGGTGAAATCTATTTGTATAGCTAACATAAGACAATCATGATCTGAAAAAGGGCAAGGAAGAATAATAAAGGATGAAAGTTTTGGTTTCAAATTATTGGAGACAAGTATTCTATCTATTCTAGTTTGAGTTTTGAACCTGTGGTCAGTATGTGTAAAACAGAGTGATTATTTTTAGAGTTAAATTCATCATATAGATTAAGGGAGTTTATCGATTTCTTAAGAAGTTTTGCAGTAGATGTTAGTCTGCATGGACGGTTATTCATGCTGTGAAAACTATCTAGTATGCAGTTGAAATCACCCCCTAAAATGAGACTTCCTTTTAAGACATTTGTAATAAAGTCAAGATGGTATTTAGCAGATGACACTCCCAATCCTGGAAACCAGCAGAGATTAGCAAGTATCCAAATTCTATGACTACATTTTCGAATGATAATGGCTAATAATCCTTCAGGATCTTCATACTTATATAAAACTTGTGGGTGAATAACATTATTCTCCTATTAAGAGCATTGATGTTAAATGAAGCTAAAGATAAAGACATAATGGATTATAAGGGCAATTTAGAAAATAATCAGTGATGATTGAGTTTTAATCATAAAATGCTTGCTGGTAACTAGAGACAGCCAAACTTTTACAAGTAAAAACAAAATATTTGTAAAAAACATTGACTGTAGATATATAATATGAGACATACTATATTCAGGTCTATATATAGAAAAGAACAACAGAATAAACATCTTAAAGCATAAAGTAACAAAAAATGCTATTTCCCAAAACAAACATGGAATTAATAAAAATCACAGTTTGAAAGATAAATTAAAATCAGTCAAACTGCTTTGCCAAACTTTCATAAGCATACCTGTTAGCTCTGATAGGTACTAGCAATAAGACTTATGCTATAAATATATGATTAATCTGAACAGTTTTCACTAAAGTAGCTGTAGTTCAATAAAATAATAAAATTTCAAACTTCTTTATTTATTATTTTTTTATTTATTTGCAGTTGGTTTACCAGGATAGTCCATTGGGCCAAAAAGAACCCGTTTTCAATGGAGTCCTGGGGAGAAAAGCTCCAAAAATCAGGTAGATTAGGTACTTACAAGATTACTATTAAAATTATACAAAGTAAAAAGATAAAACATTATGGTCAAAATTTACAAGCATTCAAAACAATACAATACAATGAAGGTTAATGTGAGGTAAACATGATAAGATAGTCATGTTATATTACAATATGGAGTGGTTTTTCAGTAGGCCCATAAGATTTGTTAGGTAAAGTGAGGTAATCTTATGTTTATGAGGGGTGAGAGCAAGAGCATTCCCATTGGGATTTTAGATGTGTATGAAGAGATTTTTTGAACATGTGCTGGTTGGAGGTGGTGCGTATGGATGGTGGGAATGAGTTCCAAAGGCGGGCTAGTTTAAAGGATAGTAGGTGTTTGCCTGGGGGATGGGATGGTTTATGAACTTCTAGTAGGTTTTGATTGTTAGATCTTAAGACTCTGTTTGGTAGGTGCATTTTAAAGGCAGAAGACAGGGAGGGACAAAGAGAGGGGCTGAGAATGAGCTTATGAGCTAAAGTCAGTTGTATATATGTGAGGTGATTGGGTAGTTCAAGCCAATTTAGTTTTAGGAGAGAGGAACAGTGATGGGTGGATGATCTATGGCTGTTAGTGAATTTGGCGATTTTATTATAGCAGGAAGCAAGCTGTTTTTTTAGAGAGGTCTGCAGATTAGTTAACAATGGAGCCCCATAGAGGAGGGAGGGGATAAGACTCTTCTTATCTTAAAAGATATTAGAAATTAGAATTAGAAATATTAGATATTAGAAAATATCTTAAAAGATATTAGACAATAAGAGCATTCATTTTAATCCTCAAGGAGATAAAACCTAATAATATTAATTAATATTTATAAGGCTATTAAAAAGAATAAATATAAGTTATTTCAGGTATATTCTATTAAAATAATAAATGAATAAGTATAAAAAGCATACACACAAATACATGCATTGTCAGGGCTAGAATCATAAGAAACAAAAATGTTATTACACAAAGGTAACCCCTGTGAAGCAAGCTCATTCTAATAAGAAGCTAATAGAGTCTTTAAGACAAACGTATATATATATATATATATATATATATATATATATATATATATATATATATATTTATATATATATATATATATATATATATATATATATATACAGATGACTGTGCAAGTATATCTATTAATCAGTTTGTTTGCTATCGTGTTTATTTAAATATCTATAAACAAGTGAAAATTATATGTTAAAATAGTTTTTTGCATGTATATCATGCAATCTGCATTAAGACCACTTGTGGCACATTCAAAGGAGCAATTTTATCAGTGAATGCATTACAAAAAACATTTAAAAGTGATAAACTATCTAAATTAACTAAGTCCCTTATTCTATCAACAATTAATTAAAAGTATAATACATGTTAAGCATTTATAAATCACCATTTTAACTGTTAAAATAGCTAAGAAATCAATTTAAACAAGAAGAGAAATATAGCCTTAGTAAAATAACATACATCCAGACATTTTCGATTATAAGCAGGGAGTTTAAAGCAAGGAGTGCTTCTCTAATGATGTCCCCTTCATTTTCTGTGAGCTACAACAAAAAAGGATGGCCTAAAAGCTTGCTGAAATGCAGAGGAGAAACTGTACAGTTTAAAATGGTTTGTGGGTCTTCCCATGGTAAGAAAAGATTCACCTCAAGCTATGACAACATTTATTTTAACAGAAATAATTGTTTAATGAAGCAAAAATAAAAAAAAAAATATGCTAAAAATGTCACTGAATATTCACAGCCATTTCACAACTATTTTCAATTGAACTATTAGCTCTAACATTCATAAAACATTTAACTAGGCTGTTTTAAATTAAATAAATTAAAATACTGTTAAATAATGCTTTTAAACATTTGTATTAAGTTTAACATGTGAATTCCTAAAATGTCCTCACTGGCAGTTTAAATAAAGTTGTTTATCATGTGTACAGAAAAAAAACTTCCCTCATCCTTCTTTTTTGTTAAGCACACTAGATTCATTAACTAAACCAAAAGCAAGATTGTTTATCTGAAGTCAACAAAAGAAATTTCACATTATTTAACCAGGTTTTCTAGAGAAAAGTATCATGTGCTAACATTCTGGGGTGTATACTAGTTAGTTTTAGAATTACATTCGGATACAGTGCAAATACAGTATAATCAAATGAAGGAACCATTTACTGCTGAAAGGCGAACAAGTAATTATTTACCAGTAGATGCTTTGAGAGATTTACTTGTTGTATTAGTTGAAGTATCAGTCTTTTTTTTTTTTTTCTTATTAACATCAGTCCATGAATTTTTTACAGAGGTTCCCTTTATGGAAGACAAAGAAAAGTCCATATCCTCAGGAATAGTAATTAGATTGTTGTTTCTTATTAAGGTGGTAGCATTATTTAAGTTGTTAAAGGTTCTTATTCTACTAGAGAGATGCATTTTGATTTTTGCAAGGTACGTTATGTGTGCTTTGATATTATTTTGTTTTAAAAGTTTGACCAGTTGCCAGCATTTTTCCTCATATCTAAGACTTTAACAGAATAGTCATTATCAGACCTGATAATGCTTTGGTTGAATTTTAGAGGAGCTTTCCTCCAAGCAGTTTTTAACACCAGTTCCTTGGCTAAATAAGAGATGAATTTTATAACAATAGATCTTGGTACAGCTGAACAGGAAGTAGGTACTGGCTTATTAATTCCTCTGTGAATTGCCTCTGTACCATAGGAGAGTCCTTCCTGTAAATCTAATATTTTAGTGATCCAGGAATTCAAAAAATAACTAATTTCCTCACCTTCAGTTTTCTTTGGTACCCCAACAATTTGAATGTTGCACCTTCTATCCTAGTTTTAAAGGCCATTAATCTTATTCCGTAACCAAGTGTTTTGCTTGAGAAGAAAATCAGTGTGTAATTTATCTTCCTTTAGCCTTCCATCTATATCAGTTATAGCTGTTTCCATGTCCATTATTTTATTCTAATTCTGTTAAAAATGTTCCTTGAAAACTTCAGTTTGTTTTGAACTGTTCTCGCTTATGTTCTCCAACTTTTGCTGAAAATCATCTGGTTTTAGGGATACTGTCTGTAGACTGGAGGATACCAGTTGTAGTTCTTGCCTGAATGCAGAATCAGTTTGAGAAAGCTTGGAGCTGCACATTTTTCTTCAAATTAAGTCTCAAATAATTTGACAGGAATTTTTTTTTAATAAGTTTATCAAAATTTGTAGAACTGAAGTCTAGACTATTATTAATAAGATTGTATAAAATTATTAATGCATTGTAGGTTAATCATGTCTAAATTACTTTTACAGAGCTTAAAATAATGAAGACATTATAACATCAATTTATGTAGACAGGCTTTGATACCTTGATTTCCACTCTTTGTAAATGGTCTGATATGTTAAACTGTGTAATTATTCACAAGGAATGGTATGCATTATGGAAGAAGTGATATGCACACATGCATTAATTTGTGGTAACATTCCTTCCACATCTTAAAAAAGTGTTGGAAATTAGTAAGGTTCATGTAGAAGATGTGTTGTAGTGGACGAAGACTACTTGGATTTAGTTTGGGATGCTTTCAGGTTAAAAAAAAAAAAAAAAAAACTCTAGAGAGTAGTAATGAAAGCCATCAGTTGGGTGACACAGATTTCTTTAGCTAATTTATGAAACTTTTTTTTTTTTTTTTTTGGTGTTTGTGCCTTTCTGGATTTTGACAACTTTCATCCACTGTGCTTGGATTACATTATTTTCAGATTTTGGAAAAATAAGACTGGTCTTTTCTTTTTTAGTAGATTGTATGCTGTCCCACAAATGCTTAAGCATGGAGTAATAGAAAAATTATTGAACAGTATTTGCTTTTTTCATCATCTTAATAAGTCATGATTAATGTAATGAAATTACATTTCATTGGGGGGACAGATTGGGTGGTAGGGACTTATTTGTGATTGCTTATCTGTTATTCTTCTTTCTTTTTTTGTATTCAGTCATGAAGATTGTGATTTGTTGATTAGATTATAAACCACTCCATTCCTTGTCTTTATCATGAGTTAGAATTATTATTATTAATAGATGGGTATACATTAGTTCCTTTTTGTACAATGATTGATTATCTGTTTTTGTCTTAATTTTGTTTGTTGCTACTGAAATGTGATGAAGTTTAATAAAGGTTGACATTGTTCATTAAAATAAAATTTATATGATGAGTTCCTGGGAGGGGTGCTGTTTAATGCATTTGACTTGTCCAGTCAGTTTTCTCTCATCAGGCTTCTCATAGCTTCTCAAAGCAGATCCTATAAATATTGAATTGGCTCATTTTATATATATCTATCTGTCTATTGAAATATCTATATTTTTATCTGTCTATATATATATATATATATATATATATATATATATCTCCATCTTTCTCTCTTGTGAGTGCTCCCACTCTCATTCTCTCTCTCTGTCTATATATATATATATATATATATATATATATATACATATATATATATATATATATATATATATATATATATATATATATATATGTATAGACATACACAAACATATATGTATGTATGCAAGTATGTCTATACTAGCACTCCATATAGTTGGCCACTTCTTCTGGCATTACTTTGCAATCTCAGAGTTGGTATATAGATATATATATATATATATATTTTTTTTTTTTTTTTTTTTTACTATCAAAATGTCATGAATGGGTTGTACATTTAGTCATGTTAACAATGTATGTTGTTGAGTATTTATCGTTATGTGTTATTGAAATATCAAAATGTTCGCAAAACCATATTCAACACTCGTGAGTTGTGCAAAGTCCCGTAATCACAATATTACTTGGATTTAATGTTTTTTGAAAGTGCTGTAGTAAGTATTTTAGAGCATAACATGTTTCCTGCACTGAAAATGATTGAATGATAGCAAACAACTCTCACCATATCCATAATATAGCCTGCATTGCAATCCAAATTCACCTGTGACATTAAGCATTACAAAGCCATAGTGACAAACTGTGAGCACACATCTGCACACAACTATTAAACATTCCTAAATGATTTTTTTATGTTTAGAGGCACTAGTAGCTGACTATGCACATATTATTTTTCCACGCTCCTCCATAATGTACTGTATTTGAATTAATGCAGTAATGTTGTCATCATACACAGAAACCATACACGTAAAAGTATGCTACAGCAGTATATGCAAAACATGACAGTAGTGAGTTAAAATGAAAACTTTTGAATAACTAACTTAAATAATTCCCTTGCACTTAAGTTTCGCTATGAGCTAATAGCCATTCAAAAATAGATTCCTTATCAGCTAACCATCTTTGCTTGGAGAAAATGACAATCCACTCATCAGTCTACTACATAAATCTTCAACATGATTCTGCTCAAGTTGTGTATCGTGTAGAACATCCAGCATGAATAATCTCTGTTTACTGAGCAAACACCTGAGACATCTATGCCATCCATCCACAGCATTCTGACTTCTAGGATAACCTAAGCTGCATGTATCCCACTGATTCCAAAAGGCAACATCAAATAAGGGGGAAGTCTTACTGCAGTTGATCCCCTCATGCTATATCTCCTAGGCCTGCCAATAATGTAATTATCTTTAAGAAACATACACAGTGGCAATCCTTTTTCCGACATGTCTTGCTCAATATCAAGCATTGTACTGAGGATGTTATCTGGGTGTATGAATGCAAGTGCAAGTATCTGTTAACACAGCATTGCAAACTACATATAACATCCAGACTCTGCTGACACATGTAACTTCTGTTACACAGCACTGCAAACTGCATATTCTTTCCAAACTCTGCTGACACATGTAACTTTTGAATTTGACACCATATAATCTGGCATAAATGGAACCAACAACCTTTAGCAGTATTATCTGTTAAATGTCATCTAATGGAGTTGACAAAGCCCTTCTCAAAATCACTGAGAAACATATCACATAACCGCAGAACACATTGCCAAAACTGGTCGTAGCAATCTTCTGATTTACTAGGCATTATACCAAATAGAGTCATTACTGTCCTTTTACATGCATTACTTTGTAAACAGAAATGTATTCTGTACACGTGCTTACATTCAGCAGTACTTATTGGAAATGTACCATCAACCAAAATGTACTCTGAATCACATAACATCCACAAATTCAATTCAGTTGTTATAATTACAGTACCAATTCTTGCATCTGAAGCAACTATATGCTTGATAATGAATTCATCATTCTTAATTGGTCATTGCTCAGCTCTAAGTTCCTTTAATGGCTGTATATGCGTATGTCCAGGAGAGCAGCTGGACCTGATAACATTCTTGGAAGAGTGCTCAGAGACTGTGCGGACCAACTAACAAATGTACTCACAGACATCTTCAACAACTCACTGAGTCAAGCTATTGTGCCCAAATGTTTCAAGTACACGAACATTATACCACTGCCTAAGAAATCATCACCTGCTAGCCTAAATGACTATCATCCCATAGCTCTCACCTCCACTGTGATGAAATACTTTGAGAGACTGGTCAAAGATGTAACAACATGCAAATTACCTGCAGACTTCAAACCACTCCAGTTTGCATACAGACCCAATTGCTCCACAGGATATGTTATTTCTTTGGCACTCTACTTATCGCTGTAACATCTGGAGAACAAGAACACCTATGTGAGGCTACTTTTCATCAACTTCAGTTTAGCTTTCAATACAGTCATCCCAAATAATCTGATCAGGAAAGCTGGTTCAAGTGGGCATCAGCACTCTACTATGCAACTGAATTCTGGACTTTCTTATAGATAGACCCCAGAAAGTGCATGTAGGCAAGAATACATCAGTGAGCATCACCCAAAACACTGGAGTCCCTGTGCCCCCTGCTTTTCGCCATTCTAACCCACAACTGTAATGCCAAGCACAGCTTAAACCATATCATCAAATTTGCAGATGATACGACAGTTGTGGGCCTCATCAGGAATGATGATGAGACAGCCTACAGAGAGGAGGTGAATCACTTCATAAGATGATGTTACAGCAATAATCTTGCACTATATGTCAACAAGACCAAAGAAATAATTGTGGACTACAGGAAGAGCAACAGAAAGCACTATCCACTCTAATCAATGAAGAAACAGTTGAGAGAGTAAAAAGCATAAAATTTCTCGGGGTGCACATTGCAGAAGACTTGATGTGGTCAGCCAGCACAAATGCCATCATTAAGAAGGCGCACCAATGCTTCACTTCTTGCGAAGGTTGAGGAGAGCACACCTACCATCAACAACTCTCACAACCTTCTACAGGGGCACCATCGAAAGTGTACTGACAAACAGCTTTACAGCATGGTATGGAAGCTGCTCTGCTTCTGAGCACCAGCCCACCCAGAAGGTAGTGAAAGTGGCTGACAGGATTATCAGGAACTCCCTACTGTCCATACAAGACCTGCACATGTTCACATGTCTCAGCAGGCAAGGAAAATAACCAGGTATAGCACTCATCCTGCTTTCAAGCTGTTCTCACATTTAACATCAGGAAGGTGCTTTCAATGCATATGCTGCAAAACCATGAGATTCACAAACAACTTCTTTTCCACTAGTCATCAGCTTACTGAACTCTAAGAACAGTACCCTTCATACTGGGCATTAAGGCAGTAATGCAACAATACTGAAAAGTCTCTATAGTGCAATATGTAACAAGGTCTTACCCGCACCCAGACAGCAAAATTAGCTGTAATCAAAGTGAACTGTCTTACTGTCCAATATAAATGTAGGCCTTAAATCATAGGACCTGGAAGCTGTTGAAGACTTGGGGGGGTGGTGGGTGAGAGGGTCACTTAGTAATCTAAAAAGTGTAATTTTTTGTAACTATTTACTACCACAACATAGGTTCACTTGGAGGACATTTTAAGCTTAGTTAATTCCCTTTTGGTACTTGAATTAACATTTTCTGATTGGTCATACATATCCCATTACTGATAATTGTATATTGGCCCTAGTGAGAATAACTGTGATCATACCATAGATAATTTGAGGTGACTCATGTAAAGGATGCAGCATTTAGGAACTGCCTCTATCCATTAGTGGCAAGAGGGACAATCCTGGAGTAAATTTTCTATTACCCATCCTTAGATCCAAGTTGCATTTGAATATGGATGGATGAACTTTGTATTATTTTTATGAATAGTCTGTTCTGGAACAGTGGTAGCCTCTGTGATATATATCCATCTCTCCACAACATTCAGTTTAGATACGTGGACTGAGTATTTCTGATGCCATTTGACTTGCTGATGTTCAGTAGGTCCATCTGTATTAGGTCAGAGGATGCTTTGTATGCCAGACACCACCTCTAATCACTCTGTAGGATACTGAGTATAGCAATAAATCTTAGAAGGGATCCATGCAAGATCTATTGTTTAGGACTTGTATCCTTTTAGTAAAGTATCTCTT
This sequence comes from Protopterus annectens, assembly GCF_019279795.1. NCBI lineage: Eukaryota > Metazoa > Chordata > Ceratodontiformes > Protopteridae > Protopterus > Protopterus annectens. The sequence goes on from NC_056735.1 coordinate 1,054,511,271, forward strand.
TAGGTATTCCAATTGTTGCATGGGACTGGACAGATACATGCCAAAGTGGGCATTATACAAAATGATTGACCTAATGAGAGCTTTGTAAAGGGGGACAACAACATATCTAGATCGAGTCACAATTTGTTTATAAGCTGTGCAATATAAAAAGACTTTCTTATAACTCTGGACACATGTTGGTCAAAAGTTAGGTCACTGTACACACAAGTTCCAAAATGCCAAACAATTGGGTCAGTTCTCAGAGGGCATTGTCATGATGTTGATACCAGTTATTATTTGGGACAGACCTTCCTGCATCATGGTTAAGTCATGTGGGGATTCAATAACTGCTCCTAGCTTGCAGTCAACTCAAACTTAGCTGGTCAAAGCCCTTTGGTATTTCCTTTTACTTTTGAGATGTATATGCCAAACATAAAGTCTCAGCACCGAACCCTGGGGGTTCTCCTGCATCCTGTGAGCAAGTTTGCAATCCAGCTAGTGATGCAAGTGTTTTCTCCTACATTATTCATCTTTTGTACTACACCAGAGTAGGGGTTTGTGTCAAAAGGCTTGGCCAGGGCAAGGTAATGTGGTGTGAACTGTTTTACCTTCATCCATTGCTTTGGTAACAATAATAAAGCTTAAAATTTTCCCATGATTTTGAGCCTTTCACACTTTCCTCTGGGCTGTTTTCAAACACATTTTTAGGGCCATGCATACATGCATGCATTCTTTGATTCACCTTCCTGATTGTAATAATTATATTCCTTGTATAATATAGCACCAGTTGTTAGAATGTGTTTTAAGTTGGTAGTTTTGAACAGTCTTCTAGTAAGCAACAAAACAAAATGTATGAACAATAATGACAAACCTACCCATTTCAGAAAATTTCAACCATAAAAGGCCACTCAAACTTCTGTCATTACAATCCACCGATATCAATAAATATGCAAAATCTCTGCAGAAGTAAGTCATCTAAATAATTCCACATTAAAGGGATCTCTAAGTAATGAAGAGATTGCTGCTAGGAAACAACTTTATATTTCATTGTTTCATCTACAAATAAAGTGGCTGTAGCCCTTGAAGAATAAATTGCCTATGTTACATTAAAAATTGATAAGCTAGTAATATTGCAATAGGGAATGGATGGCAAACTGATATCAGGTTCATAGTTACTAGGTAACTCCTCCAAAGGAGGACATTCACAGGAGTGCAGCATCCACCCCTTTTAAAATACAACACAGTACAGTATCAGCGATCCATCTGCATACTGTGGGAGTAGATCCCACAGCCGTCTGCATCAAAAGTAAAGCTACTACCTGTTGTGCTACTAACAATGCAAACAGACTTGGAATAAGCAGCACTAAATTTCTCTTCCCCTGAAGCTCTCAGCTCCTTGTAAAAAGTTTTATTTATTTAACATTTCTTTACCAGGAACAAAGCCAATTTTCATCAGAGGCCCAGGGAGAAATGCTCTAGACATATGTCTTTGCAACATGGAATGAACCCAGAGCACACCCACATAAACACAGAGAGGACATGCAGACACAGAAGGAACCCCAGCCAAGAATCAAACCAGAGAGCCTCTTACTGTAAGGTGACAACACTACCACTGCACCATCCACTTAACACAACTAAATCTCTCAATTTAACAGCAGAAGAAATCTGGAAAAAGCCAACATTTATTTTGGGGTGTGGCAAAGGCCCAAAACTAGGGACACATTTTAGATATTGCTTGTATAATCTTAGAAAGTTGGTAAAATAGTGTTTTGTGTTACTATGTGTTTCCTGAAATGATAGAAAGACTGAAACTTAAAGGGCTATCATTATTTAGTGAATTCCATTCTCACTGATTTGCCAGAAAATCACAAATTTTAAGAGGAACAGTCCAAAAGTATGAGCCAAATATTCTGTGAAAATCTAGACAGCTGAGAGCTAACTCAACTCCCTGAATCACAAGTGATGGTATGGGTAGAGAATGCAGGCACTTGTATCTAAGGAACAGGGTCTGAGCTTGGTTAATTCTAACCACCAGCTATAGGTACCTGGGGCATTTTACACACACACACACACACACACACACACACACACACACACACACACACACACACACACACACACACCTTACAAGCTACTAAACCTAAATGGAGCACATAAAACATCTCCTTACCTTGGTGGCAGCAGACTGTGTTTAAAAAGCATAGTTTTTCCACTCACTTTCTCACTTTGGTGTTCAAATTCACGTTAGCATACAAAGCATGCATGAGTCATGGGTCCTCCTCTCTCTGCAGTTGTAAAACTGGGAGGGCAATCCCTCGCCCTATGGTTCTGGTGCCTATGCCTTAAATCAATCACTTAAGTGCAATTTTTCCAGTGAAAATAAGGTAATAACCTAGTAATTAGTAATAATCTGTTAAATCAATGCAATAATGCAAGTATTTATTATTATTGTGTTTGTCTTCTGTGTCAGTAGAATTTTGTGTATTATCGTCATATTAAATGTACTCTATGTATTGTATGCACATTATGTCAGAAGAAACGTAATTTCGCTCGGTTCGCACATGTGTGAATCGAAGTGACAATAAAGTTGTCTTTGACTTTGACTTTCACTTGATATCTGTAAACATACTTTTACATTTCTTTTGTCTCACACTATTGACTGTCTGCTTTAGGGCTGCAATGTTAGGTAAAGTATTAATTACACAAGTGGATGTGCTAGCGTATACTTCTGAGACAATCTTAAATGGATCTTCCACAGAACATTCTGTCCTTCTTTTAATACTGTCACGCACCTTAAATTCCTCTGCCTTCAAAACATCAGGAGCATAAAAATAATCTTTACTTTTTTCTGACTCGTTGCCATCAATTGTAACTTCAGTGATACAACATCCTTTACACTTGTCCTTTGCCTTACGTACACAACACCAATACATTTGTGATTTGTGTATTTTCGCTAGGTAATACTTATATCCCTCTACACATAATAATTCCTTGCCCTTTTGTGAAGTAATGGTGCCATACACCTGACCAACTGTACCAGGTACATACAAATCATTCTCTGAGTAGATATTGCTCTGTGAAATACAGGACAAATTGTACTACAAAATGTCATAAATGCAGACACATACATGTCATCATAGAAATTCAGCATTACTTTACCAATGTGTCAAAGAGTGGTTTGCCCAACAAACTTCTCAGTGCAGCATTCATTCAGTTTTCTTCTAGTCAACAGACGGTACTCTACTACCATTCCCCTTTTACATGCAAACAGGCACTGTACGTGCAAACTTTGTGTGATTAGGTAAACCAATGAACTGCAATGCTGATTAAATGTTAAGACGTAGATGTACATCTAACAGTAGGAACCTGTGTAGAATATTCTTAAATTCCCTGATTTCCATTATTGCACACTAATGCCAATTCTTAAACAACAACCTACTGTAAGTAATGGCGACAAGCCATTTATTCACATTTTTACCTCATTTCTAACTCTACTATGTGCAATTATGTACTGCACCAATATTTTATAGTAGATAAAACTCACTGAACACATTTCAATCCATACAACTATGCCTGTGAATTACTACTTGTGCCATTGCTATAAAACACTGATTTATATCATATTTCCCTGACTTACAAATTACAGCTAGTTATATGTCACCACATTTGAACCTCTCTATGGGTGAAAATAACTATTGCATTACATGCATACACTCACTTACATGGAGGTTAATAATACCAATTTGTCGAATACCATATAACAATATTTTTAATACCATGTAATCGCACATATAACACCAACTATACAAATACCGATTACAACAGTATGGTTGGTAATGTATCCATTTGACAACATTTTCGAACAATATATTGTCAAATCACATATGCGTTTTTGAGCAAAACATACTCAATAAACCAGCATTCACTATTTTGATAGTAAACTATATATATATATATCATCATCATCTTTCGGCTGTTCCTGTTAGGGGTCACAGTGGATCATCTGTTTAGTAGAACCCACAGCCTTCTGCATCAAAAGTAAAGCTACTACCTGTTGTGCTACTAACAATATAAGCTGGAATAAACAGCACTAATTTTCTCTTCCCCTGAAGCTCTCAGCTCCTTGTAAAATGTTTTATTTAACATTTGTTTACTCAGGAACAAAGCCAATTTTCATCAGAGGCCCAGGGAGAAATGCTCTAGACATATGTCTTTGCAACATGGAATGAACCTAGAGCACACCCACATAAACACAGAGAGGACATGCAGACATGAAGGAACCCCAGCCAAGAATCAAACCAGAGAGCCTCTTACTGTGGTGACAACACTACCACTGCACCATCCATAACACAACTAAATCTTTCTTAACAGCAGAAGAAATCTGGAAAAAGCCAACATTTATTTTGGGGTGTGGCAAAGGCCCAAAACTAGGGACACATTTTAGATATTGCTTGTATAATCTTAGAAAGTTGGTAAAATAGTGTTTTGTGTTACCATGTGTTTCCTGAAATGATAGAAAGACTGAAACTTAAAGGGCTATCATTATTTAGTGAATTCCATTCTCACTGATTTGCCAGAAAATCACAAATTTTAAGAGGAACAGTCCAAAAGTATGAGCCAAATATTCTGTGAAAATCTAGACAGCTGAGAGCTAACTCAACTCCCTGAATCACAAGTGATGGTATGGGTGAGAATGCAGGCACTTGTATCTAAGGAACAGGGTCTGAGCTTGGTTAATTCTAACCACCAGCTATAGGTACCTGGGGCATTTTACACACACACACACACACACACACACACACACACACACACACACACACACACACACACACACACACCTTACAAGCTACTAAACCTAAATGGAGCACATAAAACATCTCCTTACCTTGGTGGCAGTAGACTGTGTTTTTAAAAGCATAGTTTTTCCACTTTTCTCTTTGGTGTTCAAATTCACGTTAGCATACAAAGCATGCATGAGTCATGGGTCCTCCTCTCTCTGCAGTTGTAAAACTGGGAGGGCAATCCCTCAGCCCTATGGTTCTGGTGCCTATGCCTTAAATCAATCACTTAAAGTGCAATTTTTCCAGTGAAAATAAGGTAATAACCTAGTAATTAGTAATAATCTGTTAAATCAATGCAATAATGCAAGTATTTATTATTATTGTGTTTGTCTTCTGTGTCAGTAGAATTTTGTGTATTATCGTCATATTAAATGTACTCTATGTATTGTATGCACATTATGTCAGAAGAAATGTAATTTATCGGTTCGCATGTGTGAATCAGTGACAATAAAGTTGTCTTTGACTTTGACTTTCACTTGATATCTGTAAACATACTTTTACATTTCTTTTGTCTCACACTATTGACTGTCTGCTTTAGGGCTGCAATGTTAGGTAAAGTATTAATTACACAAGTGGATGTGCTAAGCGTATACTTCTGAGACAATTTTACATGGATCTTCCACAGAACATTCTGTCCTTCTTTTAATACTGTCACGCACCTTAAATTCCTCTGCCTTCAAAACATCAGGAGCATAAAAATAATCTTTACTTTTTTCTAACAGGTTACCATCAATTGTTACTTCAGTGATACACCGTCCTTTACATTTATCTTTCGCCTTACATACACAACACTAATACATTTGTGATTCATGTGCTTTTTCCAGGTAATACTGCTACCCCTCTACACATAATAATTCCTTGCCCATTTATGAAATTGTCGTGGCATACATCTGACCAACTGTACCAAGTACATACAAATCATTCACTGAGTAGATATTGCTCTGTGAAATACAGGACAAATTGTACTACAAAATGTCATAAATGCAGACACATACATGTCATCATAGAAATTCAGCATTACTTTACCAATGTGTCAAAGAGTGGTTTGCCCAACAAACTTCTCAGTGCAGCATTCATTCAGTTTTCTTCTAGTCAACAGGACGGTGCTCTACTACCATTCCCCTTTTACATGCAAACAGGCACTGTACGTGCAAACTTTGTGTGATTAGGTAAACCAATGAACTGCAATGCTGATTAAATGTTAAGACGTAGATGTACATCTAACAGTAGGAACCTGTGTAGAATATTCTTAAATTCCCTGATTTCCATTATTGCACACTAATGCCAATTCTTAAACAACAACCTACTGTAAGTAATGGCGACAAGCCATTTATTCACATTTTTACCTCATTTCTAACTCTACTATGTGCAATTATGTACTGCACCAATATTTTATAGTAGATAAAACTCACTGAACACATTTCAATCCATACAACTATGCCTGTGAATTACTACTTGTGCCATTGCTATAAAACACTGATTTATATCATATTTCCCTGACTTACAAATTACAGATAGTTATATGTCACCACATTTGAACCTCTCTATGGGTGAAAATAACTATTGCATTACATGCATACACTCACTTACATGGAGGTTAATAATACCAATTTGTCGAATACCATATAACAATATTTTTAATACCATGTAATCGCACATATAACACCAACTATACAAATACCGATTACAACAGTATGGTTGGTAATGTATCCATTTGACAACATTTTCGAACAATATATTGTCAAATCACATATGCGTTTTTGAGCAAAACATACTCAATATATATATATATAAACCAGCATTCACTATTTTGATAGTAAACTATATATATATATATCATCATCATCTTTCGGCTGTTCCTGTTAGGGGTCACCACAGTGGATCATCTGTTTCCATTTCTTCCTGTCCTCTGCAACTTGCTCTGTCACAACAACCACCTGCATGTCCTCTCTTATCACATCCATAAACCTTATCTTAAGCCTTCCTCTTTTCCTGTTACCTGGTAGCTTCATCCTTAGCATCTTTTTCCCAATATACTCTGCATCCTTCCTCAGCACATGTCCAAACCAACATAATCTTGCCTCTCTGGCTTTGTCTCCAAACCTTCCAAACTGGCTGACCCTCTAATATACTTATTCCTAATCCTGTCCACCCTCGTCACACCCAGTGCAAATCTTAACATCTTTAACTCTGCCACATCCAGCTCTAAATCCTGCCTTTTTGTCAATGCCACTGTCTCCAACCCATATAACATAGCTGGTCTCACTACCCTCTTGTAGACCTTCCCTTTCACTCTTAGTGGTACTCGACTGTCACAAATCAGTCCTGATACTCTTCACCACCAACTCCATCCTGCCTGTACTCTCTTCTTCACCTCTCTTCCACACTCACCATTACTCTTAACTATTGATCCCAAGTATTTAAACTCATCCACCTTTGGCACCTCTACTCCTTGCATCCTCACCATTCCTTTATCCTCCCTCTCATTCACACACATATTTTCTGTCTTAGTCCTGCTGAACTTCATTCCTCTTCTCTCTAGAGCATATCTCCATCTCTTCAGAGTCTCCTCCACCTGTTCCCTACTCTCTCTGCAAACATCATAGTCCACGGGAACTCCTGTCTGATCTTGTCTGTCAACCTGTCCATCACCATTGCAAATAAGAAAGGGCTCAGAGCTGATCCTTGATGTAATCCCACCTCCACCTGAAACACATCCCTCACTCCCATTGCAGACCTCACTGTTGTCACACTACCCTTGTACATATCCTGTATCCCTCTTACATACTTCAATGACACTACCGACTTCCTCATACAATACCAAAAACTCCTCTCTAGGCACCCTGTCATATGCTTTCTCTAAGTCTACAAAAACACAATGCAACTCCTTCTGACCTTCTCTGTACTTCTCCGTCAACACTTTCAGAGCAAACATTGCATCTGTAGTGCTCTTTCCGGGAATGAAACCATACTGCTGATCACTAATCATCATGTCCCTTCTTAACCTAGCTTCCACTGCTCTTTCCCATAACTTCATGCTGTGACTGATCAATTTAATCCCTCTGTAGTTACTACAGCTCTGCACATCATCCTTATTCTTAAAAATCGGTAGCAAAACACTTTTTCTCCATTCCTTGGGCATCCTCTCACTTTCCAAAATGTCTTTAAGCAATCTGGTTAAAAACTCCAATGCCATTTCACCTAAACACCTCCATGCTTCCACAGGTATGTCATCTGGACCAACAGCCTTTCCATTCTTCATCCTCTTCATAGCTATCCTTACTTCCTCCTTGCTAATCCATTGCACTTCATGATTTACTATACCCACATCATCCAACCTTCTCTCCCTCTCATTCTCTTCATTCATCAACCCCTCAAAGTACTTGTTCCATCTGCTCAACACACTCTCCTCGCTTGTAAGTATGTTTCTCTCATTATCCTTTATCACTTTTACCTGCTGCACATCTTTCCTAGCTCGGTCCTTCTGTCTAGCCAATCGGCACAGGTCCTTTTCTCCCTACCTTTCATACAACTCTTCATATGCCTTATCATTAGCCTTCGCCACCTCTCTCTTTGCCATGCACCTCATCTCCTTATACTCCTGTCTACTTTCTTCATCTCTCTGACAATCCCACTTCTTCTTCACCAACCTTTTTCTCTGTATAATCTCCTGTACTTCCTCATTCCACCACCATGTCTCCTTGTTGTCCTTCCTCTGTCCAGATGTCATACCAAGCACCTTTCTAGCCGTCTCCCTTACTAGCTCTGCTGTAGTTACCCAGCTATTTGGTAACTCTTCACTGCCACCCAGTGCCTGTCTTAACTCTTCCTTGAACTCCACCTCACAATTACCCTTTTTCAATTTCCACCATTTGATCCTTGGTGCTGCCCACACACTCCTCCTCCTCTTCTTGATCACCAACGTCATCTTACAAACCACCATTCTATGCTGCCTAACTGTACTTTCCCCGTTCACCACTTTACAGTCTCAAATCTCCTTCAAACTGGCCCTCCTACATAAGATATAATCCACCTGTGTGCATCTTCCTCCACTCTTGTATGTCATCCTATGCTCCTCCCTCTTGTTAAAATACGTATTCACCACAGCCATGTCCATCCGTTTGGCAAATTCCACTACCATCTGACCTTCTGTATTCCTTTGTTTAACACCATACCTACCCATCACTTCCTCATCCCCTCTGTTCCCTTCACCAACATGCCCATTGAAATCTGCTCCAATCACCACCCTCTTACCCTTGGGTACAGTCATCACGACTTCAACCAATTCACTCCAAAATTTTTCTTTCTCATCCATCGCACACCCAACGTGTGGAGCATATGCACTAACAACATTCATCATTACACCATCAATTTCCAGCTTCATAAACATCACTCTATCCGACATTCTTTTCACCTCCAAAACACTCTTAGCATACTGTTCCTTCAGGATAACCCCTGTACCATTTCTCCTTCCATCCACACCATGATAAAGCAATTTGAACCCACCTCCGATACACCTAGCCTTACTCCCCTTCCATCTGGTCTCTTGCACACACAATATACTAACCTTCCTTCTGTCCATCATATTGACTAGCTCTCTCCCTATACCAGTCATACTGCCAACATTCAAAGTTCCGACCCTCACTACCACAGTCCTAGCCTTTCTCCTCTCTTCCTGCCTTCGGCCATGCCTATACACACACACACACACACACACACACACACACACACACACACACACACACACACACACACACACACACACACACACACATACATACACACACGTGCGCAAAAGGAGGTATGGGGATGGAAAAACATATATATATATATATATATATATATATATATATATATATATATACATATTTAAAGTTTCAATCCTTTGGGAGCACTGTTTTGATGTTCGATCATGTGTAACTTCGATATTTCAAATAGATGTTTGTGTTTATATATATATATATATATATATATATATATATATATATAGATATATATATAGATATATATATAAGGTTAATTTTCCACATATTTGTTGTTAGCACTCCACTAGGGTTGGCAGTGGGAAAGTGTTTTCTAGCTGTTCAAACTAAGCCTATGACCCTTACTATAGCCTCCCTATCTGCCTCCCATCTCACTCCAGTACTCTTAAACTTTTACAGTTTGACCTGCTCTACTTGACCCCTGGAAAGTTGCCAATATTTACTAAGCCTCTGGCAAGACTATCCATTCCATTGTTTGAACACTAGCCCAATCTTGTTCCCTCCATAAAACACAGTCTGCTGCCATAAAGCTTAAAGACTGTCTTTGTAGTCACCTACTTGTATAGTTTGGTGCAGGCCCACTCCGTTCACCCTCACTAATGCTTGGGCTCATTCTGTTCCCATACCCTGCCCCTCCATACTTACAAACACACATCCAGTCATCCATCACCCTTTCCTCTTTCAACTCGCCTCTCTAATCTATTACACCTCGCAATCCAAAACACACCCCAACCTCAAACATCACTTCTTAACAGTATTCTACCTTAATACCATTACCAACATTGCAGCTCAATTACTACTAGGAGGGGACATCCATCCCAACCCCGGCCCAACAGCTGCCTCCAATGGCCCATCAACCCCAACCTCCCATTAAAGCACAAACCCACTGGCATGCTTATACTAAACTTAAACATTCGTAGTATTATGAACAAAATAGAACAGTTACATTCAGCTATCTCTGTATACAACCCAGATATAATGGTCATTACAAAAACATGGCTTAAACCCCCATATTAACGACAATTCTATAACCCCACCTGGCTTTAACATATTAAGACTAGGTAGAGCACACAGAAGAGGTGATGGCATCACCCTTCTTTACAAATTCAACTTAAAGTCCAGCTCCTTGAAAAAGAAACCTCAAATTTCGACAATGCTGAGACCCTATTCACCAAACTCCTTCTAAACCAGCACAAATAACTAAACTTAGTCATCATCTATATACCACCAGGATACAACCTTAATACCCTAGAATCTATACTCCACTGGGCTTCCCACTCCCTCTCCCAAGAAACTCTAGTCTTAGGCAATGTCAATATCAACTGGAACAGCATACATTCACCAACAGCCAATAACCACATAAACCTATATAACCTCACTCATGTCATACGCTCACCCACAAGAATTGACAAGACCACCAAAAGAGATTGGATCTTAACTAATCAACGCAACATTGCCCACTTATGTGGGACACTATCCGACTCCCACAGTGACCACAATCCAACTTTTCTCCTTCAGCACAAACTTAAACATACCAACCCACCCGCCCTGCTACAAACCCACTCCTGAAAAAACCTTCCACTCAGAGCAATTCTCAGAAACCCTAAAATTATGTAGCTGTGCTCCCCTAAAAACCCTCCCACTGGATAATGCAGTAAAACACTTTAATTCCACATTCCTACAGATTCAGAACCAATTAGCCCCACTCAAAACAATTAGGGTATGCAGTAACCCTACCCCCTGGCTAGAGAAAACCTGAAAGATCTTACTTAAGGATAGGGACAAAGCTCAGAAAACTTGGCAAAAATACAAAACACCCAAAACTAGACAAACCTGTTCTGAACTTAGAAATAAAGCAAAAATGCAGGTCAAGATGGACAAACAAAACCACTATATTTCAAACACAGTAACAACCCACAGAAATTCTGGGATGCAGTGAACAACATCCTCCAGCCCGAAAAAGTCACTATGCCACCATCAAACATCAAAGGTACTGACCTTGACATAGCCTCAAACTTCAATAACTATTTTACCTCTTCCATACTGAAACTCATGAATGATATATCACCCATAACCCAACCACAATCCCCAAAATGCGAAATTAACTCCACCCCCTCTCATTCAAGCCAGTACCAGCATCAACCATTCACAAACTCTTAGCAAAACTCAAACCAACCACCCTCACTGCTGGCAATCTACGAGCTGAATATCTCCAAATTGCATCCAAGGCCATTGCCTACCCCATCTCTTTACTTATTAATAGATCTGTTTCTATGGGCACTATTCCATCCTTGTGGAAAACCTCATATATCATCCCCCTCCACAAGGGCGGCCCCTCTACTGACCTCTCCAACTATTGTCCCATTGTGATCCTATCACCCTTATCAAAGATTCTAGAAAGATGTATCCACCACCAACTCCTTACCCACCTACTAAGCAACAACCTACTATTTAAACCCCAACATGGATTCAGACCATCCCATAGCACCAACACTGCCATAGTTAACTTCTCTAATACCATAAACCCATACAGGAACCAAGGGAAACTGGTCTATGCCACCTTCCTAGACTTATCCAAGGCATTCAACACAGTTTCACATAGCAAACCCCTTACCTGCCTCTCCAAACTCAACCTTGATAACCTCACCCTGCACTGGTTCAACGGTTACCTAAGAAACCGCTCACAATCTGTCAAATGGGTCAACTCCCTATCCCCCCACTCCCCGTCACATGTAGCACCCCCTCAAGGCTCAATCCTAGGCCCCCTTCTATTTAACATATTTATAAACAATCTCCACCTAGCAACCACTAAAGCTGATATTGTCCAGTATGCAGATGACACAACCCTAATCTGCTTGGCACCCAACATCCATCTACTACAAAGTAAAGCCCAAAAATCCTTCTCTAAGATAGGGAACTGGCTATACAACTTCCAACTGATACAAAACCCCAAAAAAATGCAGCTAATGCTATTCCACCCAATTAAGCACCATCACCATCTTCTCAGCCAATAGCACCCTCATCAACCCAGTAGCTGAGGCCAAACTACTAGGTGTCACTATTGATCAACAACTTAAATACAATAAACACATATCCCAAACTATCGCTAATGTCCTACAAAAAGCTAGGATGCCACTATCGTAGCAAACAGTTCCTAACCCTAAGTCTAGAACTACCATAGCCAGAACTCATCACTTATCAACAATACTTTATGCCTCCCCAGTTCTAACCAACATTAATAAAACCGACCTGAACAAACTCTTCACATGCTTGATCAAAGTAGCTAGGTTCGCTGCCAGTGCTAAATCACACTCCCACCACTGCCAATCTCTACTTAAACTACACTGGTTAGAATTTCCAAACTTACTACGCTACAACCAACCCATCATAGCTCATCAAATTCTATACCAGCTTGGGAGAACTCCTGCCTTAGCTGGCATGTTAAACTTCCACAACTCCAACAGGGAACTACAATTGAGTAACAAATCCCTGACTGAAGTCAATCCATGCACGAATAGCTCTGGAGAAGCCCTATTCTTCCATGAGATTGCAAAGGCATAGAACCCCCTCCCACCTGACATCAGGTTACAAAATTGCACAACCACATTTAAAGACCTCGTTAAATCACACCTCTATGCTAACCCTCTCTGCAAAGACACCCCCCCCCAAATCCTCATCGCACTGTAGGCAGGCTACCCCCTGAAGCCTCTGATACTTACATTATACTGTCACATGTGTGCATTGAATATTTTGTAAATATTGTAAATATGTACCTACTTCTGGGTACTTGATGTACACATATTGTAGCACACAAAGGTACCAAGTAGAGGTAGTCAAACCCAAAGCATGAAACACAGTCCGAAGTGGAAGCACCAGCAGTTTTTTTTAGTACATAAACACAAATATTCACAAGGAGTTTTAGTCCACAAAACTTCTTCAGATGTAACAAAGAAAAGAAAAAAACTAGCTGTAACATCCTTTATAGCCCCCACAAGTCACTTTAATTGTTAATAGTATGATAAATTGACAATTGGAAACACCCAGATTTATGCAAATACTCCACTCTCTGTAACCTTTACAGGTCTGTTTGCAAGCATGTCAATAGAAATGCAAATAAACAAATGAGCAAATGACCAAAAGGGTTATGAATGTACAAGTTTCCCAACAATGTGGTGGAAAGATCTGCCTTTCACGAGGAACTATTACAGAATTTTGACCGAAGTGGGCATGATCTTATGAGAGTATTAATTAAAGAGAATGAGAGACAAATGCAAAAATTGTATGAGGAGATTGATTATGTTAATAATGTGGTGACCAATGATTTAATGTTTTCTATTGAGAGTGAGAATAGGAAATATCATTTGATTAAACAATACGTGGAGGACAAATGTAAAGTTATTTTTAAAAGAAAATGTGGAAAAATAGATAGGGACTTGAGGGAATACCATCAGAAACGAGCTTACCCTTTCCCTAGAAGGGAAATTCCTGATCATAAAAATAACACGGGTGATTATGGACATAACAGGGGTACAGGTACTCAGGGGCACTACATGTATAATGCATAGGGTACATCATATAGACAAACTGACTTCGGGATGAATGAGGGAACGGAACAACAGAACATTGACAATGGGGACTTCCCTGAACTTAGGAGGTCGGACAGGTTGAGGCAAAAATCCCCAGTAAAATATTTTCAGAGGGGTCCCCCAAACAGCAGGAGACAATAATGGAGGTAAGCAGTGAAGGGGGACAGGAACAAATTGAAGTTATGGAGAATATTGTAGTGGAAGGACCATGTCATAGGCTTCATGATTTTAACATCTACAATTATAGTGGAGAAGAAGTCACTAAGGAACATTTTTCTTTATTTTCCAAAGGTCTCAAGTTCATTCCCTCAAACAGGGGAAGTATAGTAGACACACTGATAGACCTGAAGACATTTTTAAGAAAGAAAAACTTAGAAATTTTATTTCATGGACAGCACAATGGTAACATGGGTTTGGATGTTAGGAGACCCAGCACATTCAATCCACCCATGCACCCCCAGCTAAATAATTTTGAGTTACAGGTAGAAAGGGAGATTAGAAGTAACACCACAATGGGAATGGAGAATGTAATTTAAGTAAGGAGGAATTTGATATTATTAAATCCTTACAGGAAAATAGATACATTAGGATAATGCAACCAGACAAGGGGGGAGGGGTGGTTCTTATGGAGAGTATTGTATATTCCAGCAAAATGTTAAATATGTTAAATGATACATCAAGATACATCAGAGTATCTAGGAATTAAATAAACTTGGCCTACCGAAAAATTGATTTTATATTAAAAGATATGTTAGATGACCATGTAATTGACCATGAAACCCACAAATACCTTAGTATGGAGAAGCCCAGAATACCTGCCATATCTGGGATCCCTAAGGTTCACAAAAATGTTGAGAATCCCCCCATAAGACCCATTGTTGCTGCCAATGGATCAAAAACGTACCCCTTGGCAAAGTACCTGGACCTTAAGTTAAAAAATATTTGGGTCAGTGCCAACCGGATACTTAAGGACTCTTGGGTCTTCTAAAGAGCATTGATAAGAAAATGTATTCATATACGCTTATTTTTGCTACTTTGGACATACAGGATTTATTCACTGTCATTCCGCATAGCATAGGTACAGAATGCTTTCAAGAAGCTATTAAGCAAGATGGAAATTTAGATCAGAACACCTTCCTGTTGTACATGGAACTCATGGATCTGGTTCTGGAACAGAATTTTTTATTCTTTGAAGGTGAATTCTTCAAACAGATACAAGGTATAGCTATGGGGGCATGTTGTGCCCCCACCTATGCCAACATTGTCCTTATGGTTTGGGAACAAAAATGTGTCTTTCAATCAGAATGCGCACAATACTGGATTTACTATAAGTACTACCTTGACGATATTTGTATTTTTTCGAACGATAGTGAAACAAAATTGATGGAATTTGCTCAATATTTGAATCAGACAACAGATTTTTTAAGATTTACCCATCACATTTCAAATCAAGAGATTAATTTTTTAGACATTACCATCAGAAAGGATTGTATTGCACAGGAATTCACTTCCATTGTTTACAGGAAGGAGACTTTTTCCAACTCTTATTTGGATTTTACTAGTTCACATCCCTATACACAAAAAAGAAGTATTGTTAAGGGGCAATTTGTTTGTAGTTCTAGGATGACCTCTAGGGATGTGGACTATGAACATGAAAGCCAGAAAGTGATGGACATGTTCCTAGCTAGGAAATACCCTAGGGATTTAATAGAGGAGGTTATGGCTGATGTGAAAGCTGGTAGAAATTCTAAATTCACCCCTATTTTGGGAAGTGACACTTTGAAACGTGATAAGTTGGAAGGGTACATGGGGCAGGGTAGTTTGCTAGCCAACAAGGATAATGCTAACAATGAAAATCCAAGCCGTTCAGATTTAGATAAGAAAGGAACCTTTGGGGGGAATTATGTTATGTTTTACAATCAGAACGCACCAAGTGTTAGAAACATCATTGCACAACACTGGGACAAGTTTACTTATTATTCTGAACTGGAGGTACTATTTAAGAACCCATTAAAATTTACCTACAAAAAAAGGAAAAAACCTTAAGGAGTTATTGGAGAAAGACCACAAGTTGTTGTATGGAAGAAAACCAGGAACATACAAATGTGGGCATTGTGCCCAATGCTCTTACATCTAAAAGCAGGATTCAGTGTACATAATGGAGAGGGACTATCTGGTCAAAAGTAGTAGTTTTTCCAATTGTAATAGTGAAGGTTTGATTTATTTAGCCCTATGCAAGGAATGTGGTGCATTATACATTGGAAAAACTACACGTAAATTGAAAAGAAGAAATTTACGAACATATGATTGCCATCAGAACACATGATGGCAATAACGCATCTATAAACATACACTTACATGTCCAAAGGCCAAATGGGGCTTTTTTGTAATAGAGATGGTACACCAGGATGTTAGGGGGGGTCCCTGGGAGACCAGAACAGAATTTAGAGAAGTATTTTGGCAGTTACTACTGGAAGCAAATAGGCCTCCTGGTTTGAACAAACACATCTCTATTGCCCCCATCTTGAAAATGAGGGCAGCTAAATTATAACGAGTCCCATTTTATTTCGAGAACACTTCTCTGTTTACATGATGCACTACACACTTTATACAAACTTTTGTACATTTATGCTAAATACATTTTTCAGGTCCCTTGAATATACTTTCTTTATATATACTCATAAATACCTTTGTACTTAAACATTTTATGCATACTTATAAGTATATATATATATATATATATATATATATATATATATATATATATATGTTATGTTGAGATAGCGCTCATTTATCTTTATTTAACATTGAGATTTTAAGCTGGTCACCACAATACTTATGTGTTTTACATTTTTTCAGGCTTCTTTCATTTTACTTTTTTTAATCTACTTTTAAAGTTTTATTCATTTAATTTTACCTAATGTTGTACACATAAGTATACATGTTTTTTTTTAAATGTTTTTAAAACAGATTTGTTAGTTGTGAATTTACTCATTTGTTTATTTGCATTTCTATTGACATGCTTGTAAACAGACTTGTAAAGGTTACAGAAAGTGGAGTATTTGCATAAATCTGGGTGTTTCCAATTGTCAATTTATCATACTATTAACAATTAAAGTGACTTGTGGGGGATATAAAGGATGTTACAGCTAGTTTTTTCTTTTCTTTGTTACATCTGAAGAAGTCTTGTGGACGAAAATGCCTTGTGAATATTTACGTTTATGTACTAAATAAACTGCTGGTGCTTCCACTTCGGATTGTGTTTCATGCTTTGGGTTTGACTACCTCTACTTGGTACCTTTGTGTGCTGCATTGCTTTCTTTGACGTTTTGGGTACCTGGCCTCTTGTGTTTTTTACGGTGATGTACACATATTCTACTACTATTGTAAGACATGTGATCTCCTGACTGTACTATGACTTTGTTTTGCATTTAAAGTTTTTTTTGCCTCATATGTTACCATTCTACTACTTGTTATACAACTACTATTATTACATTCTACTCTTCTCTTCTCTTCTTCTTCTCTTTAATAACCTATGTATTCACATTGTAACTTCTTGGAGCTTTCCTCCCCAGGACTCCTCTGAAAATGGACACCAGTTGTCCAGTTGGATTTATCCTGGTAAAACAAATGTTTTTTATATATATATATATATATATATATATATATATATATATATATATATATATATATATATATATATATATAGATATATATATATATATATACACACACACACACACACACACACACACATATATATATATATATATATGTATATATATATACACACACACACACACACACACACACACACACACACACACACACACACACACACACATATAGGTTCATATATGTTCATATGTTCATATGTTCATACTAGGCTATCTGCCCAAGGGCATTTACAAGCCTAGCCCATCGTTTTGTGGCTTACGCCACCCCTTTAGTATGGGGAACTATACCCATTATTTTGCTGTGCCTCTGTCGAGCAGTGACACTGAGGTAATCCCTGGGGTTATGTACCAAGGTAAAAAATTTTTAAAAACACGGTGATTATGGACATAACAGGGGTACAGGTACTCAGGGCACTCCCCAAAAAAGCAGGGGGGAAAAAAATTAAGGGGAGGTAAGCAGTGAAGGGGGACAGGAACAAATTGAAGTTATGGAGAATATTGTAGTGGAAGGACCATGTCATAGGCTTCATGATTTTAACATCTACAATTATAGTGGAGAAGAAGTCACTAAGGAACATTTTTCTTTATTTTCCAAAGGTCTCAAGTTCATTCCCTCAAACAGGGGAAGTATAGTAGACACACTGATAGACCTGAAGACATTTTTAAGAAAGAAAAACTTAGAAATTTTATTTCATGGACAGCACAATGGTAACATGGGTTTGGATGTTAGGAGACCCAGCACATTCAATCCACCCATGCACCCCCAGCTAAATAATTTTGAGTTACAGGTAGAAAGGGAGATTAGAAGTAACACCACAATGGTGTAGAATGGAGAATGTAATTTAAGTAAGGAGGAATTTGATGTTATTAAATCCTTACAGGAAAATAGATACATTAGGATAATGCAACCAGACAAGGGGGGAGGGGTGGTTCTTATGGAGAGTATTGTATATTCCAGCAAAATGTTAAATATGTTAAATGATACATCAAGATACATCAGAGTATCTAGGAATTAAATAAACTTGGCCTACCGAAAAATTGATTTTATATTAAAAGATATGTTAGATGACCATGTAATTGACCGTGAAACCCACAAATACCTTAGTATGGAGAAGCCCAGAATACCTGCCATATCTGGGATCCCTAAGGTTCACAAAAATGTTGAGAATCCCCCCATAAGACCCATTGTTGCTGCCAATGGATCAAAAACGTACCCCTTGGCAAAGTACCTGGACCTTAAGTTAAAAAATATTTGGGTCAGTGCCAACCGGATACTTAAGGACTCTTGGGTCTTCTAAAGAGCATTGATAAGAAAATGTATTCATATACGCTTATTTTTGCTACTTTGGACATACAGGATTTATTCACTGTCATTCCGCATAGCATAGGTACAGAATGCTTTCAAGAAGCTATTAAGCAAGATGGAAATTTAGATCAGAACACCTTCCTGTTGTACATGGAACTCATGGATCTGGTTCTGGAACAGAATTTTTTATTCTTTGAAGGTGAATTCTTCAAACAGATACAAGGTATAGCTATGGGGGCATGTTGTGCCCCCACCTATGCCAACATTGTCCTTATGGTTTGGGAACAGAAATGTGTCTTTCAATCAGAATACGCACAATACTGGATTTACTATAAGTGCTACCTTGACGATATTTGTATTTTTTCGAACGATAGTGAAACAAAATTGATGGAATTTGCTCAATATTTGAATCAGACAACAGATTTTTTAAGATTTACCCATCACATTTCAAATCAAGAGATTAATTTTTTAGACATTACCATCAGAAAGGATTGTATTGCACAGGAATTCACTTCCATTGTTTACAGGAAGGAGACTTTTTCCAACTCTTATTTGGATTTTACTAGTTCACCTCCCTATACACAAAAAAGAAGTATTGTTAAGGGGCAATTTGTTTGTAGTTGTAGGATGACCTCTAGGGATGTGGACTATGAACATGAAAGCCAGAAAGTGATGGACATGTTCCTAGCTAGGAAATACCCTAGGGATTTAATAGAGGAGGTTATGGCTGATGTGAAAGCTGGTAGAAATTCTAAATTCACCCCTATTTTGGGAAGTGACACTTTGAAACGTGATAAGTTGGAAGGGCACATGGGGCAGGGTAGTTTGCTAGCCAACAAGGATAATGCTAACAATGAAAATCCAAGCCGTTCAGATTTAGATAAGAAAGGAACCTTTGGGGGGAATTATGTTATGTTTTACAATCAGAACGCACCAAGTGTTAGAAACATCATTGCACAACACTGGGACAAGTTTACTTATTATTCTGAACTGGAGGTACTATTTAAGAACCCATTAAAATTTACCTACAAAAAAAGGAAAAAACCTTAAGAAGTTATTGGAGAAAGACCACAAGTTGTTGTATGGAAGAAAACCAGGAACATACAAATGTGGGCATTGTGCCCAATGCTCTTACATCTAAAAGCAGGATTCAGTGTACATAATGGAGAGGGACTATCTGGTCAAAAGTAGTAGTTTTTCCAATTGTAATAGTGAAGGTTTGATTTATTTAGCCCTATGCAAAGAATGTGGTGCATTATACATTGGAAAAACTACACGTAAATTGAAAAGAAGAAATTTACGAACATATGATTGCCATCAGAACACATGATGGCAATAACGCCATCTATAAACATACACTTACATGTCCAAAGGCCAAATGGGGCTTTTTTGTAATAGAGATGGTACACCAGGATGTTAGAGGGGGTCCCTGGGAGACCAGAACAGAATTTAGAGAAGTATTTTGGCAGTTACTACTGGAAGCAAATAGGCCTCCTGGTTTGAACAAACACATCTCTATTGCCCCCATCTTGAAAATGAGGGCAGCTAAATTATAAGGAGTCCCATTTTATTTCGAGAACACTTCTCTGTTTACATGATGCACTGCACACTTTATACAAACTTTTGTACATTTATGCTAAATACATTTTTCAGGTCCCTTGAATATACTTTCTTTATATATACTCATAAATACCTTTGTACTTAAACATTTTATGCATACTTATAAGTATAAATATATATATATATATATATATATATATATATATATATATATATGTTATGTTGAGATAGGGCTCATTTATCTTTTATTTAACATTGAGATTTTAAGCTGGTCACCACAATACTTATGTGTTTTACATTTTTTCAGGCTTCTTTCATTTTACTTTTTTTAATCTACTTTTAAAGTTTTATTCATTTAATTTTACCTAATGTTGTACACATAAGTATACATGTTTTTTTTTAAATGTTTTTAAAACAGATTTGTTTATATATGTTATGTTGAGATAGGGCTCATTTATCTTTTATTTAACATTGAGATTTTAAGCTGGTCACCACAATACTTATGTGTTTTACATTTTTTCAGGCTTCTTTCATTTTACTTTTTTTAATCTACTTTTAAAGTTTTATTCATTTAATTTTACCTAATGTTGTACACATAAGTATACATGTTTTTTTTTAAATGTTTTTAAAACAGATTTGTTAGTTGTGAATTTACTCATTTGTTTATTTGCATTTCTATTGACATGCTTGTAAACAGACTTGTAAAGGTTACAGAAAGTGGAGTATTTGCATAAATCTGGGTGTTTCCAATTGTCAATTTATCATACTATTAACAATTAAAGTGACTTGTGGGGGATATAAAGGATGTTACAGCTAGTTTTTTCTTTTCTTTGTTACATCTGAAGAAGTCTTGTGGACGAAAATGCCTTGTGAATATTTACGTTTATGTACTAAATAAACTGCTGGTGCTTCCACTTCGGATTGTGTTTCATGCTTTGGGTTTGACTACCTCTACTTGGTACCTTTGTGTGCTGCATTGGTTTCTTTGACGTTTTTGGGTACCTGGCCTCTTGTGTTTTTTACGGTGATGTACACATATTCTACTACTATTGTAAGACATGTGATCTCCTGACTGTACTATGACTTTGTTTTGCATTTAAAGTTTTTTTTGCCTCATATGTTACCATTCTACTACTTGTTATACAACTACTATTATTACATTCTACTCTTCTCTTCTCTTCTTCTTCTCTTTAATAACCTATATATTCACATTGTAACTTCTTGGAGCTTTCCTCCCCAGGACTCCTCTGAAAATGGACACCAGTTGTCCAGTTGGATTTATCCTGGTAAAACAAATGTTTTTATATATATATATATATATATATATATATATATATATATATATATATATATATATATATATGTATATATATATATATACACACACACACACACACACACACACACACACACACACACACACATATATATATATATATATATGTATATATATATATACACACACACACACACACACACACACACACACACACATATATATATATATATATATATATATATATATATATATATATAGAGAGAGAGAGAGAGACACACACAAATATGTGGGGTACCTATGTGTATGCGTACTTACACAGACACTCGCACACACACAGACATATGCGCACACACACACACACACACACACACACACACACACACACACACACACACACACACAGGATTCAAGTTATTTTAATGAAAATTCATATTAACATGTAGTTCTTAAAATGTGTTCTGCAATGTTGTGCCACACTGGCTTCACACCACTGGCTCCTCAGCCAAATACATGCACCAAATGTCTGAAGCAGTGGTATCGTTATGTTTAGGCAGTCATAGATAGACAAATGAGCACTTAGGAAAATAGACTCTGTGAGCACACTATGCGTTATGGTCATTTGGTTCCATAGCAAAGACAGGAACTGTATTCATAGAATGTCAGATTCAGATGCTATATTCTGGTTCGTTTAAGAAATTTTCAAGAAAGGCACAACATTCAGGCACTTCCTCCTCAGTGTAGATGATGGGTTCTATGCCTTACCAGTAGCTAAAAAGAGAAACTGATTTCTTAGAAGGGCATCAATATTAAAATAGCTGCTAATTTACCAGATAAAGTGAGAATGAAAAAATTTGTGATGGTTCTACTCAACTTCTGATACAACTTAGTATCAGATTTAAAATAGCATTTCTATAGCTGGTTTCCTTTTCATGGAAGGGTTTAGTCTACAGCACAAATAACAAGCAACAGCTCAAATATTTGCTAAAAAACATTTTTATTGGGCTTGAATACTTCATCTGGAAATGCTGCAATTTTTCTCAAAAACACTAATAGGTTTCCTTGTTTTTGTCAATATACTATGATAGGGTTCTTCAGGAGAAACTCTTGTGCTATATATTTCAGGAGGTACATTATGTTGTTGCTGTGGTACATTTGTTTTTTAAGTTGTTCCTTTATAGTAATTACATAGCCATGACTGAATTTTACTATGTAACACTATAGTTTTCTCATTTATACTTTGTAGTGCTACAATAAACAATTATTGTGAAATAGCTTATGCTTGCAGCTGTAGCCGATGCACAGTTTTCTTCATACTAAGTTATTACTGACATACCGAGTTGTTACTAGCTTGCGGCAAAGGGACAGATGGCCCAGGTACAAGCTGCTAAGAGGCATGATCAGTAGGTGCTAATAGTAAGGGAGTGCAGGACTGCCACTAGTTTATGAAGCCAAAAGGATATGGATGTTGTGGCTTCATAAATGAATGCTGATACTGCTGTTGTGGTCATGCTGAAGTACTTAGTGTGTGAGTGTGATGTGTGGTAAAAATTGTTGTGAGCTTCTTGTTACACTTACAGGTGTACAACAAAGTTGTTCTGCCCCTTTGGAGGATGACATATAACCTACCTAAAGTTGTGCTAACCCCACAGGATAAGCAGTGTATGGGGAGTAAGTTTAGAAACCAGTGGCAGTCAGCATCTATTATTTCACTTACTATTTTGTGAAACCCTTGTCACTGGGTGATTTCCTGACCAACACCTGGATATGCAGACATTGGTCACCTTTTATTATATTTTGTTTCTTTCCTATTCCTAATGTGCGTTTTCATCAACTGTCTCATTAGTCAGCTCTGGCTATTAGTGTATTTTGGTTAAAATCAAACGTTTTTGTCTACAGTCAGGGGAAGGTTTCACTTAATTCCTTTGTCTGTCAATGTTGGATATGCTAAGTTGTGTAAATATTTTGTCTGAATCTTTCATCTACTTTCAGTAGCAACAAATCAAGCAAAGAAACTCTAAAGAATTAACTGTGTGGTGTGAAATAAATCCAAAATAAGTGATAAAAAAGCACACATAAACACGCATGACCAAATAGGTTATAGGTTCATAGGTTGGTACTAGGCTATCAGCCCTAGGGCCTATTCAAGACTAGCCATAACAATTCCCTAGCTATTTCTTCCCACATTATTTACTTCCATGGAACCCTGTATAGCAGGGCAATTGACGTGATCCCCAGGGTGAATTTCCTTTCTCCCATCCAATCGTCAAGGTTCATTTTGAAGAGGACCAAAGAGGCTCTCTGCTTGACATGTATGGGCAGTCTATTCCAGAGTCTGGGGAGTCTCTGGGTCAGGAATCTATCCCTCCAGCATGTTTTGTTTATTGTGATGACAAGGTTTAGATCCCTGGAGCGTGTGGCTCTGAGGGATTGGGATTTCTTTAAGTGTAGTATGTCCAACAGCTCTGGGTTTGACATGGCCTTGTATGTTAAGCAGAGATCGCCTCTGAGTAGACAATATGCGACAGAGTATAGCTGGAGTTTTTTAAGGCGGTCAGTGTAGGGCATCTGCTTTAGGCCTGTGATTCTTTTAGTGAGGTATTTCTGTCGTCTTTCCAGTTGTTGCAGATGTCTTGAGAGGTACATACCAAATGGGGCGTTATATTCTATAATGGGTCTAATGAGGGATACGTACAGTGGGACAATGACCTCCTTTTTTCTGGAAATAAAACAACCACCACGTAAAAATGAACGTATTTAATAGTAAAACTGGTAAGCGCTTTCCCTATATAAAATAGTTTCTTCAGACAAAAGTGAGAACATACAACATCCACATTTAAATAGAATTATATTACTACCTGTTACGCAACTAACTAATCATAGGAATCACATATTTAAAGATACAGGTACATGATTTCTATAAAACATAAAACAAAAAAACATACTTCTGAAGAGATGTATAACAGAAAAAATCTAAAAAATAAAAACATCGTATAAGTGTGTAAATATTTCTTCTTCCTCAAACCCCTAGGTTTTAAAACCGGGCATAAAGAGATATGTTCATTTAATCCATGGCCCTTATGGGAAAGTATTCATGCTTGCTTTTCCAGTTAAGATCTGCATGCTTAAGTCACTAATAATGTGTGGCTCATGTGTGATGCATACATGCCCTTTCCCTCTCTGAGTCTTTCTAATCTTTCAGCAAATTGCATGTGCCTCCCTGTTTGCTGAAATTTCTTGAGCAGCTGTAAAATAAAGAAGGATAAAAAAGAGACATGAAAGCATTATGTATACCAATCTGGCTATCTACAAATTTCCATATCATTTAAACTTGCTTTGTCTTTATACTATATCATTTAAAGTTGCTTTGTCTTTATACTCACACAACTGTGGGGTGTCAACAGTCATAAACTCATCCAGCCACTGATTCAGTTGTGCCTGTTTGCACAGTTTCAGGTCATTATAATGGTGCCAGCATTGATCCTTAGTGTATGGGAAGCCAGTCACACTGGGGACACCATTGGCAAGACTGTTTCAAGCCTCAGGCTAATACTGAGACCTGATATAGTCCCCCTGCAGCAGCCTATGGCTGTAGAGCTTTATGATGAGTGCAATAAATATTTTTGACTCCTCCAAAGCCCACCTTTGAGTCACAACTGCAGTGTCAGATTCAACCTCTGTATGCCCCAACCATGTCTCCATTTGGCCACCATCATCATCGGAGCCTACCATACTCCAACATCGGATGGTAGGAGTCCTACACGTCCTTTATTGCTTCCTCTTTGTTCTTCCTCCTGCTTGCCCCCATTTCACCACTTTCCTATTTACCCCATTTTTACACCTTTAATCTGATTGAAAAATAGAATTACACACTACACACATGGCCAGAAATGGCCCATAATAAAGCCTTCAATTGTTGTCCTCTGCATTTGCACAGAGGGCATCATCACACACCAGTGCCAAGTGGCAGTGAATGGGTCTTCGTGTCCTATGGCAAAATCTGGTGAGTTTTGCAATCGACCACACTAGTCCAGATATCTCCATAGAACTGCGGTGGTGGTGCTGTGGTAGCATTGTCGCCTCACAGTAAGACGCTGTCCTGTTCGATTCTCACCTAGAGCGTCTTCTGTGTGGAGACATGCATGAATGGGCTACCTTCATTGAAGGTTGCGCATCAGAGCTGGCAATTCAGCACGTACAAGTCTACTGCCAATCATTAGCAGACCGGAGTTCCGCTGTGGCGACCCCTAACCAGGAAAAGCCGAAAGACACAACAACAACTCCGGATATCTCCATGCAATGCTGCTTAAACTTGCTGAGCTAAAAGAAAATGTGGTTAAATCAGAGTAAAGTCAGTACTTTGAAATATTTACTCTGACAGTTATTTAGAATGCTGAATGTAACAAAAGGCAAATTACTCTGTAGAACATTGATATAAATCACTTGTCTGAACATATTTTGACAATATCTTCAAGGAACTGACTCCAGATGTATTTGTCATCATTTATTAGTGTGATGATATATCTGTATGATATATTTAATCACTCACATATTAAAATTTGCTACATTTATGATTTTTCATGGAGATGTATTCATTACTGGCCTAAAATGAGTATCTGAAGTGATATCCATGCCCACTGATTTCAAATATTTAGCTAACCTTGGTCTGCTTTTCATAAGTCTGTTGTCCCTCTCCAAAGCCTTCTTTACCCTCAGGTCAGTCACTCCATGATAGACACCATGTGTGGTTAATAATGACAACAGACAAAAAAAAACACTGTTGAGTGTATGTTCATCTCTTCTTGTATTCCTTTCATCACTCCAACTCCTCTGTACGTGTGCCTATCTATTAAGGTGATGGATGGTGTCTGCAGACTGACATGACTGTACTGAGAGTTAATACTAACATGTTACCTTAATTCAATAGTTTCTCATTGCTCATGTACTGTGGACTGTTTTAAAATCAGCTGTAGGATTCTGTTTTTGACATGTTCAGGTGATGATGGATGAAATATTCATCTAATGTGATATGCAAACTGTTCTTACTGTGACAAAGGATACTGCACACACTTTTCAAGATACATGGCCATACACAAATAGTTAACATATCTGCTGAGTCAGAAATAATCTTTTCAAACATGTATCACCCCTTGTCATTTCTAAAAAGCAGTACACACAATTAAATTGTGATTTGCAGTGGTGAGGCCTGCAAAGCAGCTAATAGTTATACTACTGTATAGAGGTAGGCATTAATGATACCAACTGTGTAAGACAAATACTTTACTGTAGTCATTGTTTGTCACATTTTCAGCAATGAAGCATCCTGACACCATCTATAAAAAAAAAAAAAAGTGAATGATCTGGATTTGAACACTGTGTTGTCTGTGCTCTTACCAGGAGCTTACTACTCTTATACCTGGTGTCATGAGGAAAGCTAGGCAGCAGGTGTATTTTTTTACCCACAGCACTGTCCAGAGTATTGATGGTTGCACATTGCCACTTAGCCTATTTGCATGAAGGAAGGTAAAGCAATAGAAATATTACTATCTTTTCCATTTAAAGAAAGAATCACATTTGCTTATCTCTTAACTCTGTGTAAATGTGGAAGGCAATAGCAACGGTTCTTCATGTCATAAAAGTTATGACACAATATTTTCAACATAAACTACTACTAGTATCTGTCAGCTATTTCTCAGATAGCATACATCTCCAAACTAATTCTCAAGTTCAAGTTGTATTCATAAAATAAGAATCTTACATGTGCTAACACTTTGCCATTGGTCACTCAAATGAGTTTCTCAGAGATGTGCTGTGTAAACAGTTATTTGGCATGGGACTTTTTATTCAGTGAAGACAGTTACTCAGGCTCATGTGTGCCCTGCAGCAATGCACTTGCAAATATCTCAGTAATAAGTCCAATGTCAAGCAGACTACAGAAATAAAGAGCACAACTGCATTATTTAATTTGTTATGGGTTTAAACTGACAACACTGATCAAAACACATTGATACTGTCAGAAAAATCTAGTAATGCAGACATCAATGCAATAGAATATGAACACACATGCATTAACAGTTAAATTCCTGCTGTTTCAAAAGTGATTTAAACAACATATTGACAAACAGGTACATGTATATCTCAGTTCTGCAACATGCATTCATGACAATTTATTTCAACTAGGTAAAAAAGATGACTTTTAAAGTATTTTTGCACACTGCAATCACAAAAGCAAATGTGAAGTACAGACTTTGCACACAAGTCTCATAACAGTGTATGTTCATTTAGCTCTCATTCTGGAGACCATTTTAGAGCAACATGTGAAACACTCTACCAACATCTTCTTCTCACCAGGCACTGATGATATCATCTGCTATAAAGTGTTCTCTGAGAACATGAAAGTCAGAATTGGACTGTGGTGCTAGCTTTAAGTACTCTATTCTGTAACTAGTGTAGCTAGCTAGGTAATGGTTTTAATGTAACTACAATCAACTTGAGTGTGTATATGTTCATTCAACTATCAGTATGGAGGTAATTTTAAAATGGCATGTGAGACCACAGCTATATCAGTCATGACTGACAACTTCTTCTCAACATATAATGATGATGTGATCCCTTATTTATTTATTTATTTATTTATTTATTTCAGTTTGATTACCGGGGGAGTCCACTGGGCCAGAAAGTGCCCATTTTCAGTGGAGGCCTGGGGAGAAAAGCACCATAAGCAATATGATACAATAAATGTTACATAATGTTGAAGGTAAAGTTACAATTATAAAATTCATACAGTAAGAAAAGCAAATGCATAAAAATATACTTTAAAAACACAGTTAAAGATAGTAGAGAACACAATTTACAGGAGTTTTCATTCAGGGCAGCAGGATTCAACTGTCTATACTACAAGGCTCTGAGGTTACATGTTATTTACAATATTTACATACTTGGAGTCAAGAGAGACATTTCTCAAACAGAGAGTGTAGCTTAGGTTTGTTTTAGGAGAATAGAAAAATATTTGTTTGAGGGAGCATGGAGAAAGGAGTATAGAGAGCTCAAAGGAGAAAATTTCCTAGAATTTATGTAGGTTGAGAGCAGGAACTTTTCTGTTTAGAAGACAGGTAAGGGAAAAGTTTGGACTTGAAGGAGTCAGAGTTTGGTATGGTCCTAAGTAAAGGAGGTAGGGAGTTCCATTTTTTGCCTAGAGAGAAAGAGAGAAGGAGCTGGCCTGCAGGACGTTTGGGTTTGTGGATAGAGATTAAATTTTGGTGTTCAGATCTCAGAGATCTATTTGGGATGTATGGGGGAAGGATGTTTCTTAAGGCTGGGCATTTATCTGGGTAGAATATTAATTTGTGAGCGGAAGTTAGTTGGAGATAATCTAGGTGGTTAGAGAGTTCCAGCCAGTTCAGAGATTGTAGGGAAAGGCAGTGGTGAGTAGAGTTTTTAGATTTAGTTGCAAATTTAGAGATCTTATTATAGCAAGTTTCAAGTTTGGATGTGTTAGAGGAAGACAGGTTAGTTAGTAGAGGGGCTCCATATAGTAGAGAAGGTAGAAGGTAGGTAGTTGCTAAGGTGTGCCTGGAGGAATTGGAGAGAAAGCGGTTATTCCTATAAAGCATACCTAACTTTTGGTGGGTTTTCTGTATGTTTTGTTATATGTGGATATCGAATTTAAGGTGTTTGTCTATTGTAATGCCGAGGAGTTTTGCAGAAGGGACCACTTCTATAGCAGAGTTGGTTTGGCTTAGGACTTTGAAGGCATTTTTGTCAAAAGAGAAAGCCCTGGAGGGGGGGGGGAGAAGTATTTTAGATTTATTGGAGTTGAGAGAGTTCTCAGTAGTAGAGAAAGCTATTTGGGTTTTAGTTAGAAGTTCAGGAAGGTTAGAGATGGTGCAGACTAAGGTGGAGTCATCAGCATATTGGATAACTGTTGTGTCAGGAATGACAGAGTAAAGGTTATTTATAAAAATGTTGAAAAGCAAGGGACCAAGGATGGACCCTTGTGGAACGCCGGTGGGAGTTGGTAAGAAGGAGGAGGTAGAGTTCTTCCATCTGACAGCTTGAGATCTGTCAGATAGGTAACTGGAGAACCAGGAAAGGGTATCTTGGGAGAGATGAAGGTTAGACAGATGAAAGAGAAGGTGTTTGTGGGAGATGGTATTGAAAGCTTTAGAGAGATCTAGGAGTACTGTGGATACTAGTAGTCCAGAATCTCGGGCTCGATTTACAGTTTCTAAGAAGGATAGTAAGGCAGTAATGGTGCTGTGGCCGGGGCGGAAACCGTGTTGGGTGGGTGTTAGGAGATGATTCTGAGTTAAGTATGGCATAAGTTGGTGGTGGACACATTTTTCTAGAATTGTTGATATTGGTGAAAGTAGGGCAATGGGGTGGAAATTGGAGATATTGGTGTTTTTGCCTCCTTTGTGAAGAGGTAGAATGTAGGCTGAATGCCAAA
The DNA here is from genome assembly GCF_019279795.1 of Protopterus annectens. Lineage (NCBI taxonomy): Eukaryota > Metazoa > Chordata > Ceratodontiformes > Protopteridae > Protopterus > Protopterus annectens. Next base: position 1,054,541,708 of record NC_056735.1, read on the forward strand.
GTTTGGGTACATAAGACTCTTTTAAGGATCTGTTAATTAGAATGGAGATTGGGAGAGCAATACCTTCAGCAGCACATTTGAGGAAGGAGGAAGGTAAATTGTCAGGGGCATTGGAGCATGGCTTTAGTTTGGATATGAGCCTTTTTATAAAAGTGGTTGAAACTGGTTTGAGCTGGAAATTGAGTGGACAGTTATTAGGAGTGTTAGGTGTTGAGGAAGGGGAATTGGATGGATTATTGTTTGGGATAGATTTGGTTAGCAAAGCTATGGATTCTGTAAAGAAAGTGTTGAATTGAGAGCTTAGTTCCATACCGGTTATACTAGGGTCAGGGCAGGGATTATTCCTGGACCCTAGATGGAGTAGGGAATTAACTGCTTTCCAGAATTGTTTTGGGTTCTTGTTAATGTCGGACTGAAATTTATTGTAGTGGTTTTTTTTTGTCTAAGGTGATAAGTTTTTTTACTTGGTTGTGTAGTCGGGTGTATTGGAGCAAGGTAGAAGACATTTTATTTTTCCTGGTAAAGCTTCCAGGATTTATCCCTAAGATGCATGTTAAGTTTTGTTTCTTTGGACAGCCAAGGAGCAGAATTAGCTTTGACTCATTTGTTTCTAGGAGGGGCTTGGGAGTTGAGAGTATTTAGGAAGACAGAGTTAAAGTGTTCTACGGCATTGTCAAGGGGAAGAGTATTTAGTATTTGCCAGTTTATATGTTTAAAAGTGTTTGAGAAAATAGTGGGGTTGAAGTTGCTAAGATTACGAGTGTGGATGTAGTGGTGTTGATGTTGGATGGATTTGGCTGAGCGGTAAATGAATGCTGGGAGATGGTCACTAAAGAAGTCAGGGCTGGTGCCAGAGAGAATTATTTTGTTAGGGTGAGAGACTAGGATCCAGTCAAGGATGGATCCTGGGGGGTGGATTTTGTTAGGACGAGTGGTGGAGTGGATTACTTGGGAGAAGTTGTAAAGGTTAATGAATAGGGAGGGGGAAGGCGAGTTGATTTTATTCCAATCAATATTAACATCGCCTAGGATGTAGGTTTCATATTTTATTTCAGTTGAGGCCCAGTGAAGAATATCTTCAAGGGTAGAAATGTTATTGCCTGGGGAGATATATAGGGAGATAATGCAGATATTCTTATGTTTATTTAATCATAGTAGACTAGCGGTTAGTTCAGAATTTTTGAATTGTGGAATTGGGATTTGTAGGAGGATTAAGGAAAGATGGTTAGAGTAGATTGGCACAGAGCCTCCACCTTTTTTATTTAATCGGTCAGTTCTGTGAATTTGGAAACCAGGAGGTAAGATTTCAGAGTTGGCAATGTGGGATTTTAGCCAGGTTTCAGAGATAGCTAAGATGTCAGGTTGGTTGTGGTAAATCCAAGCTTGTAATTAGTGTATTTTGTTATTAGGGCTTTGGGCATTGATAGTGAAGAACTTTAGGGTGTTAGGAGAGGAAGCAGAAGTAGAGGAGGGAGGGGGAGAAGGGTCATGTGAAGTGGGAGAGGTAGGGGTGGGGGGAGGAGTTGTTAGTGGTGTGGCAGGGGCCAGGGTTGGGATGGATATCTCCAGATAAGGCTAGGTCATTGCAGAGGATAACTTTTAGCTTTTTGAGTTTATGTAGTGGGAGGCTGCTTGGGGCTAGTTGTAGTGTATGAGTGAATGGTTTAGTTGTTGTGGAGAAGAGTTTGGGATGGAATAGGTACAGTAGGTTAGGTTGAATTAGAGAGGAAGATATGTTATGAAAGTGGGTGGACTGCAATGGTTGCTGGTGAGAGCTAGGGATAGTTTGTGTGGAAGGAAGGTAAGGGGGAGTTTTGAAATGGTAAGAAGTAGCATAATAGAGAGGAATTAGGAGTATGAGAAGGGAGCATGGGACACAGATAGAGTAAAGGATTTGGGAGGTCATGTTTATAAAGGGAGTATTGAATGGAATAAAAGTAGTGGAAGTGGACAGGGAAAATTGGGAGGGAGAGTTGAGGAAGTAGTTGGGGTTAAAATTGTTTGTAGGGGAGAGAAAGAGACTAAGTTAAGGAGGGGAAAAGTATAGTGGTGTGGGAGGAGTAAGAGGGGGAGGGGTAATGAGGAGAAGGCTAGGATTAGATAATTAGTGAGAAAGGGAGGGGAAATATGAGGAATATATGTGGAGGTGCTGGGTGCGGGTGGGAATTGGGGGCAAGGTAGGGGAGCGGAGTGAGCCCGCAGGGCGAACGGAGCGGGAAGAGCCAAAGGAAGAAGAATGATAGGGAAAACAATCAGGAGAGTGAGAGAGCAGAAGGTAAGTTTGCAAAGATGTGTAGTGGGTTAATAGACTGACAGGGAAATATAGTTGTTGGTAGACATATAGAAGAGATGACAGTAGAAGAAGATAATAGGCTTAGAGAGGGAATAGAGATGGGCGTTTGCTAAGTGGAAGAAAAAAAAATGAGGATAGGTAATCCAGGGAGAAATAGAGAGGGAGAGAGCAGTAGAAGAGATGTATAGGAGCTAAGTAGGCAAGATAAGGAGGAGAGAGGGAAAATTAGTAGAGACAGCAAGAAGGTAGAGGAGCGTCACCTAGTGGGCAGTCAGATTGAAGCAACAAAGTCTCAAATCCAGTTGGGGGGAGCTATTGAAGTCAGAAAAGGGGTAGAAATATACTTGGGAGAGTAGGGTTATTTAAAGACGAGAAAATGGGAAAGCTTTGGCTGCTGGCTAACCTGGCAGGGGAAGCGCACCACGACCTACTTGAGTTTATGTACTACCTTATAAAGTGCACTCTGACAGCATTGAACTCAGATTTCTGTGCTGTCACTGTGTTCTCTAGCTTGTGTAGCTAGATAGTTTGTGGTTCTAATGTCACAGCAGACAACTTGTATGTTCATTCAAATATGAGTGTGGAAACAATTTTACAGAGAGATATGACTCCACATCTACATCAGACACTCCTCCCTACATCTTATTCTTAGTATACAATGATGTTATCATCCTCTGTAAAGTGCACTGTGACAATGTAAAGTAAGATATCTGTGGCGGAGATACTGTTGCATTCTGTGGAATCCAGTTTGTTTACTTACACAGGCCTAAGGTTCAAATCTGACCTCAGTCAACTACTGTGTGTGTGGTTGGTGATATATTATGGTCAGTATATGATCTTTTGAATCTCTTTTCATTTGACTTCTACTCAGGAAAACCTTTAACATAACCTCATGAATCCAACATCCCCTTTGTCCTCTGCCAACATAACATCTTTTTTTGCAGAACACTGGAGGATTTTATCATCTCAAAGATACATATACACATGGTGAAGCACAGCCCTTTCATGACCATCTAAAGACCACTAGATATGTGATTGCTAATTCTGTCATGGGGTGGAGCACATGTCACACATGGGTAGAGGCAATATGTAATACAATCAAATGCATATGCACATATGCATGTACCCATACTATCTTACATCATATAGATATAGTGATTTTGCTTTAAAGGCTATAATAATGGCCATGGTTTTATGTGATGTTGATCATTGGCCTAGTAATGTCCTATGACCCTATGAAGATTGCACATATCAGTGTTGGTGTCATCCATATGTGCTGTGCTGAGGTGTGGATGTACAGTAACTCTACAATAGTGCATTCCAATCTGTGATTTGACATAATGTATTGATGGTCACTGCTGCCATTTGATTACATGTTCCTTCCATAACAGCTGTAATAATATGCCTCATGAGGACTGTTGGCATGGGTTGATGCTATGTATATTGTTGCCTTAATAAAGCATGCATTCTTGAAGTGGAATATATTAACTTTCTACACATTTCTCATTCAACCATCACAGTGGCACTTGCAGTATGGCACATGTGTGCATATGTATACCTACCATCATGAAATGCTATGTAACATACAGTAATATTACGTCATACTAATTACATGGAGAGATATGACTTGTTTCATCCACATATTGTAATGCTGGTATATAGACAAACATATAACCAATGCAGATTCACTTGCAACTGTGGTGAATTCATTATATGCTCAATTGCATTGCTATTTGACAGGATTATTCAGGTATTGCCTGGCAGCATTGTGTGACTGTCAGCATTTGTGTCATTAACTCCTTCTACATGAACTACATCCACCTCATATGTAATGTGCCCATACATGGTAATAGAACCCTCACACACACCTTTCCAATGATAAACATATAGGCATATACTGTGCAAGTGATGTAATCACATGAAGTAGGTAGAGTTGTATAATTGTGTTAACAGTTCCACTGTGTGCCATTTGATGCATACCCAAGGTGGTATTTGGAGGTGTTCTCACAAATCTTTTCTTAAGTTAGTATACAATCTTATGGGGAATATACAGCTATGTACACAGATGGTTGTAGATGGCACCACCAATACTCAACCAGAGCCAATAAACAACCTGCTAGCTTTGGATGAAATTTCACCCCCCCCCCCCAGTCCCCAGTGTTCATCATAAATTAAAACTTGAGATAGCAGACATAGTTGGAACCCTACTTAACCACAACCTACAAACAGGCTACTTTCTGTCAGAAAGGTGGACAGTAACAGCCATCTGTCTAAAAAAGGGGAACCATCACTTGACAGAGAACAAGCCTGACTAGCCCCATATTCAAGACAATGGAAAGAATCATCATGGACCTTATCAATAAGAACA
>NC_056735.1:1054548868-1054616368 GCF_019279795.1 Protopterus annectens
TGCCTATGTTTTCTTTTATCTCTAACCATATTGCAAGCTGATGAGAAAACCCTGTTTCAACTACCTCCCCCTCTCCTGAAACTAAACCTTTTGATACTATAAAATATTCTATTTCAGTTCTATTGTGTGAGAAGGGGAAGATCCCCAATGCACTGGCCAAATTTCCTTAGTGGAAAACATATCACCTCTGGTCTCACCTGAACAGAGGCCACTGCCCTAGGAGGACTAACCTAGTCAACAAAAGGAATAAATAAATAAATAGATAAATAAATAAATAAGGAATCCTGTTTAAACATATGGGAAGTGAAATCAGAACCATTTGTTTCTATAATGGGGTTCCCAAAATGGCCATTTCTTGGATATTTTTTAAATGTTTTTATGTCTACTGTGCCATCTAATTCTACTTGCTTAGTATCTATGTATGTGTTGTAGTACCCAGTCTGGGTGATTGGACACGACATTTCTTTAAGTGAATTTTAATAGTAAAAAATGTAAGGTAATGCTTTAGTACATAGAAATATAAAGTACAATATGGACTGAATCAAGATATCATTTAGTATGTGGAAATATAGCAATAACCCACGCCTGGGTGTGGGTAATGCTAAATTTACCCACGGTTGGTGTGGTTTGGTCCCGAGGGAGAAGCCCGAGGGACCAAACAAAGCCAACCGTGGGTAGATTTAGCATTACCCACACCCAGGCGTGGGTTATTGCTATTATACCATGACATTATTTAAGAAAAGAAACTATTACTTTTCTTAAATAATGGCATAGTATAATGCCTGTTTACTGCCCTTCCGCAGATGTCTGGCATCCGCGGCAGTTCTGATGTACTGCGCCTGCGCAGTACATCAGAGCTGTGGGCAAAAGCAATGGAGAAAGCAAGATCTCCGTTGCTTTTTTTTAATGTCTCGCTATGTTAAATGAGTTTAACATAGCGAGACCGTTTTAAAATAAGCAACGGACATCTCCGTTGCTTATTTTAAAACTGTCTCGCTATGTTAAACTCATTTAACATAGCGAGACACTAAAAAAAAGCAATGGAGATCTTGCTTTCTCCGTTGCTTTTTTTTAAAACACTGTCTCGCTATGTTAAATGGGTTTAACATAGCGAGACAGCTTTAAAATAAGCAACGGAGATCTCCGTTGCTTATTTTAAAGCTGTCTCGCTATGTTAAACCCATTTAACATAGCGAGACAGTGTTTTAAAAAAATGAGTTATACTAATGGAAAAAAGTCCGGGAGACTGGACCTTTTTCTATTAGTATAACTTGATTTACAACGGGCACGCTGGCCAATCAGCGTGCACGTTTTGGGGGGGTCATGGTATAATATAAGCTATCATATGGACTGAATCAAGATATTGTTTCAGAGTTCAAAAATGTTGTTATATTGGTAACTGATACTCTGTATTTTATGTAATATTTAGAAGGTGCTTTTGCATTATTAAATCAATTTTGCATACCATCTGTTCCAGGTATAGTTATGTATTAATCCCTTTCTATAAGAGATCATTCTGACCAGTAATTAAATATGATAAATATTCCTTTATTTATAATTTCTCTGACATACAGAGTTAGAAAGAATTCATTTTTTTTTTTTTTGCAACAGAAATATACTAAGGCAGGAAGGGCAGATAAATAAGGACATTTAGCTATACTCAATCAATATCAGTTGTGTGTATGGTGAGATCTAATCTTGGCATATAAATGTTCAACTACTTAACTTCATCCTCATGGTACAAGGCTTGTGTATATGACTCTTTGTGAGGACCTAAGATCTACATAAAACATTGAAACATTCTAGATATGTATGTACATATTTTTTTATTTCCTTGTTATTTACCTTTCCATATAAATACAAATAAGAAACAGATTACAACAGTAGGAACTACACCATGCTATAATTGTTGTTATTATAGCTTCTTGAATATAATGCTACATTTAATTATCCTATAATTGGAAGACAGTACATCTTTGTTTGGTTTGCAACTAAGTAATTCGTGGAGTGTTATATAAATAGCTACCTGTACAAAATGTGCATGATTTTATATAGGAAATATGAAAAGAATTGCAGAGTACTTATAAGGTATTTGAAAAGTATTATGGCTAATGCATTACCTAAGTGTGTACTAGTTATAAGAAAGATATAGCTTAACCCAAGAGGTGAATATATTATACTAGAAACTGAGCTTGTTGAGTATAAATGGATTACTTATTGACATACAGACATAAAACCTGGTTTCAATGCTGCTATCAGCATTAACCCCCATTAAAAAAGAAAATAAATGACTTTAATTTTATTTTATAATGATTTATTTTTTTTTTATTAGGGCTGCATGCTGATTAAGTTCTTGGTATCATTTAAATGCTGTTTGAATGTACTTATGTTATGTTTTGATAAAAAGTTACTATTGAAATTTTTGTCATTAATATATTGGTTTACCTGCTATAATTATATCTAATTGTGATTGTAACTATTTGAGAGGTAATTGCTGGATTATAATTTTTGCAGGCCTTTTCATTTTTTAACTCTGTCATGTTTGATGGTCTTATGTGCAATCATTCCATAGAACTACATTTGCTCTACCATCTACTCATTCACTCCCTCTTTGGCTCTCATCATTACCAGAACGGCAATGTAATGCATCACATTTCTGCTCGCAGGACCCTGTGTGTAAGTACCTAATATCTCCAAACTGTAATAATCAGTGATCAGAAAATGCATTGCTCCTGTTTGGTTCATACTGGTTACTGTCTGAACCTTTGTAATTCTACTTTTGAATTGCTTGTTTATCTTATTTGACTTACCTGCTTGCTTTCTTTCATGACTAATTATTCACTTAACTTTCATCAGTGTGAATTGAATATTATTTTGCTTATTCTTTCTTTAACAGCTGTTCAGCTTATTTCTATTTTTTTATTTATTTATTTATTTACTTTTTTGTTAACCTAAGGGATTTTCAGCTTATTTCTTTATTATCATTGCTCTACTTTTTATAAATATGTGTTTCTTTACATGCCCTTAGTAAGGTTGTTATGGTTGCTTGATGTTCTTGTAGTATGTGATAAACTCTATTTCTGCCATGACTAGAAACTGATTCTGGTGTATGAGTCAATCTACCTAAATGAATGATGAGTGAATCAACAAGCAAACAAATAAGTGAAATCACATGTATATCAGTCTGTCAGTAATCTTATGGCAGCAGATCTGGAAATGTTAGCATTCATATTATTTTGCTTAGTCCATGTAAATAAGTGACTCAGTAGCATTTCCCTGTTACATGTATTCAGCATTATGCATGAACCACTGTCATCTGCTGATTAGTATACCATATATCTGCCCTAATACTCAAATCACTTTTGTAAAGATTGGTATAGTTGTCAAATTAGAGTAGGGCAGACCTACAGTCATGCCACTCATTTTCCACATTTCCAAATTCAATTTGACATTCTACTACTTGTCACCCCTTTCAAACAAGATTAATATATTTTCATTAAAACTTAATTTAAGATATCTGTTATTTGCTGATAAAAACTCTAAAGATTCTAATATACAATCTAAAAATTATATTTACTTGGTCAGATGTTCAATGGTGTCTGAAAATTGTGTCAGAAAAAGAGGCATTGTATTATAGTATATTTAACCTGACCTTTAATTCCTTTGTTTTATGTTTGGTTAAATGATTTGTACTACTACATTTTCTACCAACTTTATCCACACCATTTACCAGGTTAGTCTTCAGCAGTTCAGATGGTCTTGCATTTCCCTTTTGCTTTAAATCTGAAAATAATGGCTGCTTTTTTTGTGTGATGTCATGCCAGTGCCTCATTAATCTTCTTTCAAGCAAATATTCAAGGCTACTCCTGACACTGCACAAGATCTTTCATTGCATTTTACATGCACTTTATTCTTGTGCAGCTTCCAGTGATTTAGAGGTCTCACCATTCTATTAATATACATTGTTTTAACACCTCCCAGGCTAAACCTTGACCCTTCTGAACTCAGTATATATTTGTTTTTGTTTCCTGCATAAGTATATTATTTTCGACCTCACCAAAACATTCTTCATATATTTATTCTACCTCAGTTTTTCTTAATGTCTTGCCATCTGTGTCATAGAAAATGTTTCAGCTTTATCATATTGTGCTGTATTATTAAATATGTATTACTTCTTTGCTAGTATCTTTTGCTTTCATTAATTGTACGTCCTATTTCATTCTATCCTTTGCATGCTTATTGTTATGTGAATATATAAAACTGCATTCAACATATTATGCTCATTTGCTCTTCTTAAACTATTATATGATGTATTTTTCTTATTATTCAGTAATTAATGTTTTATTAACCCCTGTTTTCTTTTGCATAGAAATTGCTTAGGATATATACAGAAATGGTGTCAGTTTCTCTCTTGAATTTTCTGAATATCTAAACAGTTATTTCCACTGTTCTTCAACAGTGTAGTTTTCCACTCCTGACAAATCAGTCTCTTGCTTCAAAGTTCACTTGTGAATCAGTTTACTAAGATTCAATACTGATGTGCATTATTTGCACAAACACTGATTTGGTGCTTGAGTAAGCAGTAGGGACAATCACAAACTGTAAACACTAATAGCATTTTATGCTGATCTATTTAACAGCTTTTGTCTTACATGACTACACTTCTGCTAGCTGCTTTTTTCACTTTTTCTCATCATACTCAGTTACCTTTAATGGCTGATTTTTTTCTAATGAACTGCCAGTGTTCTGTTGCTCTTAATTATGTATCCGTAAGCAGTATTTCTTGTACTATTCCAGTACACTATTATGTTGCCCACTCTGCCCCTGCCTTCAGTCTACTGCTGCTGTTACACTGTAGTGTGGTACATGGCTGTTGTTGCTTTATTTATGTGCTCTTGGACTTTGCTTACTGACTGCTGTTGTCAGCTCTTTAATAGATTTATATTTTTCCAATCTAAAGCTGTTATTATCTATAGTTTAATTTTGTTTTTTTATTTTTTAACATGAGCTGTTTGTAGTTATTCCTATCCAATAACTTAGACTGTTCCACATTCTTACTACCCTAACCTATAAGGCTGCATGTTTGATTTAAATACCAAATGAAACCCCACCTCTACCACTACCACTTCTACTAGTGGCACTCACAACCCTACTAGTTGTTGGCACTTATCTACTTAACATCTGCTCCATGAAGCAACAAGCTGTTCTTAACTCTTCCAGTTGGTCGGCATTAGCCTTTCCGAGGTAGTACAGGAACTGCTTTGTATTTATTGGCCAGCCAATATCTTACATTTTTCCATCTCTGCTTGTGAGAACTGCAGCTACTTACTTGGTTTGGAGGCACATGCTCTGTACTCCCACCACTGTCACTAAACAGTCTCACATTTCTACACCTAACAAAAGAAGTAAGCACCTGGATAGCCTTATTCTAAACACACACAGAGAAAATACATTTATTAGGGTGATGAAACCAGACAAAGGGGGAGGTACAGTTATTATGGATTCTATCATTTATGATGGAACTCCTTCAGGATGAGATTAAGTATTCCAAGGTATCAATTAATGAAATAAACATTGCTTATAAGAAAATATATATTGGTCTAAATGACTTACTATTGGAAGGAGTAATAGATGTGGAAACATTTAATTATTTGTACAACAAGGAGCCAAGGGTTCCCAGCATTTTTGGTATTCCCAAGACCCACAAAAAACATAGCAGACCCCCCAGTGAGACAGACTGTGGCAGCTAGCCAATCAGCCACAGCACCTATAGCAAAATATATGGATGTAAAATTAAAAAATGTCTCCCTAAATTCCCAACATACACTTAAAGATTGATGGGATTTCCTTAGGAAAGTAAAGAATGAATTGTTTTCAGATAAATTGATGTTTGTAACCATAGATGTGGTTGACCTATTCACTTCCATACCTCATTGTGAAGGTTTGGAATTTCTTGAGGAAGGACTGACGAAATGAAGAAAATGTAATGATAAAGATATATACCTGATAATTACTTTAATGGAAATGGGACATAAATATAATGTTCTTTATTTTGAAGGAGAGTTCTTTCATCAGGAGAAAGGTGTAGCAATGGGAGCAATGTGTGCACCAACTTACGCTAACTTGGTTCTCTCATGGTGGGAACAAAAATACATTTTCCATTCTATATATAAAGACTACTGGGTCCTATATGGTCGTTTTTTGGACGACATATGCATTTTTTGGACAGGGGGGAGGAGAAGTTCAACGAATTTGTGAACTATATATCCCTAACCACCAATTGTTTGAAATTTACTTACAAATATGGATATGAATCCATTGAATATTTAGATGTAAGGATTAGAAAGGACAAAGAAAATCAAAAATTCAAATCAGAGGTATTTAGGAAAGATACATATTGTAATTCATTTTTACACTACCAAAGTGTACATCCCTTTGCTCAGGAGAAAAGTATTGTTAAAGGTCAACTGGTTAGGGGTATTAGGATGACATCAGATGACGATGAATATTTAAAAGAAGTTCACCCCTAGAAAGGGGTTACCCCATTTATATGATTGACGAAGTAACTCAAGAAGTCACTCTGCAGAGAAGGGATAGATTTGCCCCTATTTTAGGAAGAGATGATATCAATGTACGAAATGAGGAGAGGAGTAGGAAAGACAATGATTATGAGAATGTATTTGTTCTTGACTATAGTGGGGACACAAAGGTTATTACAGAAGCATTGAACGAAGAATGGCACAGATTCACTAATTTATCTGATTTAAATCTCCGGTTTGACATATCATTGAGGTTTGTTTTTAGAAAAGGGAAATGTATCAAAAGTATGTTGGAAAATAACAATTACGCTAAAGGAAACAATAATAATAATAAAAAAGTTGGAACTTTTAAGCGTGGATCTTACCCACAATGCCCCTACATTCTCAATAGGCCTGAGGTATACGTCTCTAGTCATAATAGATGTGCTGTTTCCAAAGTACATTCTAACTGTGAATCAAAAGGAGTAGTATACCTTGTGACGTGTGAAAAATGTGAACGTTTTTATGTGAGGAAGACAGAGAGATGTTTATGGAGAAGAATTTATGAATATCTATATGACATTAAAAAATGTTATAACAGAAATGCTTTATTCAAACATATAGAGAATTGTGGGCAAGCAACCTACAAGTTCTTTGTATTAGATGAGGTTCAAAGAGATGTCAGAGGGGGACCATGGGAGACACAATTAGAATACCGGGAAGTATATTGGCAGTTGATTTTAGAAGCTAATAGATGGCCCGGGTTAAATGACATGGTGTCCTTGGCACCCGTTTTGAAATTACGAGCTGCTAAATTGTAAGTTTTGCACATGTATTAGCAATTTTTAATACACACAGTGTTTTGATGTGTATTTATTATACAAATTCCCCTTATTCAATTTTGTCACTAACATATATTAATTTCAGAGGGTGTATTTTTATTTTATGTAATACATATTTATTCTATGTACATACACACATTCATATATTTATATTTATTTATATGTTTCATTGATGAATATTTAAAGTTTTAACATTTTTATCTTTATGTTCTAATGCATTAGATTAAATGTATCAGAATTTAAAAAAAAAAATGTAAAAGGTTTTAGCATTTTATCTTATGTATAAATGTGTACTTGCAAACTAAACATACTTGTATCAAATGGTTTGGGGCAGCACCCTAACTAATTGTCTTTCGTAATTGAAGTTCATTGGTATTAATCATTTAATCGAGCAATTAACGAGGATGAGCTGTGGTATATATTGTTGAATTTGCAAACTTCCCATTGTTCTGGGGAAGTCACGGATGAAACCGTACTGTGTACTGGTGTTTCAGCATTTATTTTATGTGTTTGCTGTGTTTCAAATAAATTTTGGTCAGGTTGAATGGCTATCCAGGTGCTTACTTCTTTTGTTTGGTTTGTTATGTTTTGGCACCTTTTTCCTCCTTTTTGAACTACATTTCTACACCTACTTACACTGAGCTGATCAAGAAATCCCTGATAATGTCTCCAAAAAAGCAAGACCTCAGCCACCCTTAGACTTACCTACAGGAAATCATCAGCACAAACCAGAATTCTTCACATAGGATTGCTTCTGCCCCCATGGTCCTGGTTATAGGTGATTACCTCAACCAACATAGCAACACAACATATACCAGACTGGACAAGGAAAAAAGTTGCAGTCAGTTGTCTCTCTGGTGTGAGGATGAAGGATGCAGCAAAGGCCTTCAGGACCCTTCACCTTTATCTTAAATTTGAGCAGGACCTTGTTGTCACCCCATGTGTATGTGAAGAATCTTTGACCATCAGCCCTGTGAGAGATGAAGTGAGATAAAACTGATCTGGTCATCCATGTCTCTGAGGAAGGTAAATCACTAATGTTGAGCAGTATCCTTCCCTCTCAAACTATGATGCCTAAACCCAAATAAAATATTTGGCTTTAATTGGCTTGTTAATCAGTGTTATTCTGTGAAATCCAATGTAGATCTATCTGGGACCAAATAGTCAGGATCCCTATTGATTAGCAGCACTTGTCATATGGATTTTCCATAATTGCTAAAATGATTATTTTGCCACAGTGTCTGCTAAGCCTATTTCAATTCATGAGCATAACCAGCTAGAAAATTCAAATTCAATAAATTCCAGGATTGAAAAAGAAAAATGTGTTGGTTACACATAGCAGATTCCTTTAATGTAAAAACAAAATGAATATACTAGTAAGCGCTTTCATGGATACACTCCTCTTCATCAGACTAATAAACTCCATAAACAAGGTCACACTTAAAAAGCCTCCCAAGTTCATTTCATTTTGTTTTTACATTAAAGGAATCTGCTGTGTGTAACCAACGCGGTTTTTTTTTTCACTTGGACTTATCTTGCACGTTGGTTACTTTATTCGGTGGTGAGGGCTATTTTTTTTTTTGTAAAATACCAGGATTGCTCTGCCTATTACTAAAAGCTTAAGCAACAAATATGTGAGGTTCAGACTTGCCTTACTCTTGAAGACATACATAGTTACGTAATTATAGAAGGGAACCACCAAAGCATAGTAAGTGATAATATTCAACTTAAAATGAAAATAAAAACAGAATCACAAAATCATAGCATATTTTCATTAACTCACAGCATAAACAACACATTTGTTTTTACAATTAAATGTCTCAGTCAAAAATATTTCAATATCTCTAATTTTTAACATGGAAGCATCATACATAGCATACTTACAAAATTACAATCCAAACACAAAACTTACCCTTTTTAACTAAAAGCAAATTTGTTGTTTGCACTGCAGTTTGTAAAAATGTAATGCTTTTTATATAGGAAGAACATCTAGGGAATTATATGCTGGAATGTATAAAAAAATTACATGACATCCAGATCGGGGATACAAAGAATGTCCTTGTTAGGCACACTTGTTCATGTAACAAGAATGTTTTTATTGTTATAATAATAATAATCTGAATTTAGAAGATTTGCTAGGTTATAAAGAATATAAATGGCAGGTTAGATTTGGATGCCTGCAATTAACCTGCACTGAATGAATCTGAAAATGTTAATGCTTGTTTAAAGATGAAAGGGTTTAAAACATTAATGGTTAATTAAATGTGGAGTCATGTGACCTTGTATTTTAAGTAATTAATGATATAAGTTTGACTGTTTGCTCAGTCTGAAAAAGTCTTGCTATAAGACAAATATGCTTACTGAGACAATAAAACTGTGCTGTGATTTTGTGATTTTTTTCATAGTTGGGTAGTTAATGTGGCTTTATTTTTGAATAATGATAGCACTTCCTCCTTACCAGGATATACATACATGCATACATACATACAAATATTTTAGGTATGGTCAATAATGCCCTTCTAACCTGCCAATTTACCAAAACAGTTATTCCCATAAAAAATGTTCAAGTTGTTCTTAACAATATCTAAACTAGTACTTTATTTAGTGTAATTCTGTAGTCTGTACCATGCATCAGCTGTTCTCGCAGATAACCAATTAGAACACTTCTCATTCCTATGGAATCTTCTATATAGGGTGCCTGATGATTCTCTACTACTTTTTGATAACCCCCAATATTCCCAGAGGTAGGTGTCTCCAAATTCCCTATATACCTGCATAAGGTCTCCTCTTAAATATCTATATGAGACACTGTACAAGTTCAGATATTTTAGTCTTTCATAATAATTTAAATTTTCACATCCACAGATGCCCTTCATAATTTCTGCTATACTCTTTCTAATTTACTCATGCTTATTTTCTTATAGGATTTCCATATTGTCATTCCATACTCAAGTTTGGGTGTAATGTAACTGACAAGCAAGGATTTCATCATTTCTGATTTCCTAGACTTTATAAATCATTTCATACAACCTACAGTTATATAACTATTATCAACCAATCAGTTGATATAATTAGAAAAAGTCAAAACTGGATCTATCCATATACCACGGTTCTTAAATTCAATCCCTGTGTACTGTGTTAAATATTTACCTTTCAATTTACATCTTCCAAATCTCATATGCTTAGTTTTTGATTCATTTTTCACCATATTATTTTCCTGTGCCCAAATGGTCAATT
This sequence comes from Protopterus annectens, assembly GCF_019279795.1. Lineage (NCBI taxonomy): Eukaryota > Metazoa > Chordata > Ceratodontiformes > Protopteridae > Protopterus > Protopterus annectens. Next base: position 1,054,559,466 of record NC_056735.1, read on the forward strand.
AAGTCAAGTTCCTTTGTAGACATCACCTAGCTGTAACATGCAATCATTTTACTAATTTTCAAGTCATCTGCATACGTACAGTAGAACACCTCAGATGAAAAAGTTAGATCAGAAAGATACAATCTAAACAAGTATAGGCCTAGGGCAGATCCCTGTCAGACACCCTGACTGTAATCAAGAATTTCACCTGTCCAATTGCTGTATAATACTTTTATATCCTATTTCCTTATCAAGAGCACATCAGTACCTAGTTGTTCTAATTTATTGATCAGCATTTTGTGTATGACCTATCAAATGCTGAGGTTAAATATATATAAATTATATCACAGCACAATGTTTCATTTATAGCTGTTATTATATTATTATAGAATATCATGTTACAGGTGGTTATAGATCTATTTTCAACAAATGCATGCAGATATATGGTTTCAAGTCCCAACCTTTCCAAGTCTGACAATAATTTATCCAATGCAAGCATTGCCATTATTTTTCCACAACATGAAAGTAAAATTATAAGTTTGTATTACTCTAGATCTGTCCTACTTCCTTTTCTCTTAGAGATAGGTTTAACAAGTCCATGTCTCCAGCCTTGTGGAAACTCCCCATATTTAAATGACCTAGTCATTAACAGATATAATTGTACAGTAAGTTTACACTGAAGTGTTCTCAGGTGTTCTCAGGTCATTATGATTAATTCCTTTTCCTCCCTGTGATTTGCTTGTGACCATTGTTTATAGTTCTTCATCAATATAAATGTAAAAAAGCACACCAAGGTACCAAAAAATCACCAGTAAAAAGTCCAAGGTACCCAAAGAAGGGAAGTCCAGCCACAAAGTGAATAGAAAACAGCTTTATTCCAGTGAACCGAACCACATTAAGATTTCTTAACTTCTTCTTCTTCTTCTGCTTCTTTTGGCTTTTCCCAGTTAGGGGTCGCCACAGCAGATTACCTGTCTGCTCATGATTGGTAGTGGAGTTTTATGGTGTCGAGTTGCCAGCCCGGTGTCCAACCTTCCACTGAAGGCACACACACGCACACACTCACACCTAGGGTCAATTTGGGGTGTCCAATCCACCTACAGCATGTCTTTGGGATGTGGGAGGAAACCGGAGCACCCGGAGGAAACCCACATGACCACAGGGAGGAGATGCAGACTCCGCACAGAAGGCACCCCAGCCGAGGATCGAACCAGAGAACCTCTTGCTGTGAGGTGACAATGCTAACCAAGCACCACCATGGCCACCCTCATAAATGTTTCTTAACAAACTCCACAAATATGTTTTCATTTAAAGTGCTTCATCAGATGCAGACTTAGTTATTTTTTCCAATTTCCAGAATTTAATAATGAAGAAAGTTATAATTCGTATTCTTAATAGGGTAAAGTTAGTGTTTTGTGTAAGATCCTTATTTAAACACTAGAGGGAGTATGTGGACTAACAAATTAGAAAAGATGTAGGCAGATTTTTTACATTTTATTTAATTCAGATTTTTATGTTGCTCATTGTGAATGATTTTTATTGTAATTGGTATGATATATAAAGAATGAAGGATTTTTTATGTATTTATAGTAAGATTTAATCTAGATGTACTTGTTTTGTTAGAAATTATGAGGTTTTAACAGTATTTAATAATGTAAGGGATAACAAGTTGCAATTATAATGAAGTATTTCAAGTGTGGTTAATTAATTGGCCAATTAAATTAATTGACTGTATTTAAAAGCAAGGATGGATTGGATGTGATGTATTGCATCTGAAGAAGTGTTTTAAATGAAAACGCAGGTGTGTAGACATAGCATTTGTGCTTTGGACTGTCTTGGATCTATTTTTGTGTTCCAGTCGTTTTGGTGGCATTAAAATCTATTTTCCAGCAAAGATTGAGTTGCCTTCCTCCTCTGGTGCTTTTTTAACTTGTGAGTATTTGTTCGGTGCTAGCCTCCTTTTTGCTGCTTGTTTGGTTTAGTTATGGAGGTGGAGGAGGGCACCATAGCACCTATCGAAGGTGACTTACGGCTGGATACAAATGCCAAGTTAGATAAATTGTCGGTGCAACTAACCCAGCTACTTGAGCTTATGGCAAGGGACAATTGCGGTATACAGAGCTCACCTTCAGCATTTCCACTTAACCAGGAAGCTCTCCCAAGGAGGGAGAGGAGGCGTTGCAGGCAGCGGTCTAACAGCCAGTCGGACTGTGAAGGAATTTCCGGGGATAGACCAATTTTCGGGTCTGGAACAGTGGATGGCAGTGAATTTGGCAATGGTGTACCTGTGTGTTTTAGGTCTTTGCAAAGCGAAGACCAGAACTCAGCGTCTAAACAGCGAACGGAAGTTCTGAATGGAGCGAGACCCAAGCAGAATGTTCAAGGCGCTAGAGGGTTCAGTGAAGTGGTTACGAATAGTAAACAACCAGGTACTGGCCAAAAAGACACTTATAATGGACAGATGGACTTTAATTCTGTTTTAAAAGCACAATATTGTTTTAATTCTAAAAATCTGCCTAATAACAAAGATGTTGAATTTAATTGTACATTTAAACAAAATATGGATCTTTTTGATGAAATGCTGTTCAAATTTAAAAATTTAGAGCTAGAGAATGCTTACCTCAAGGAATGTATAAGTTTAAATATTGTCCCGAAAGGGTTAAGGGTATGTAAGTACCCCAATAAAGTGAAAGTAGGGTCTGATTTCCATCAGGAACTTTTGAATATTTTTAATAACTGTGGTCTTGATATTTTAAAAGCTATAGTGAAAGAAAATTCAAGGGAGATGGAGGGCTTAAATCTGAAGCTTGAGGAATTGAACAAGGTTATTGTTAATGACCTTCTTTTTTCTATGGATGAAAATCGGAAGAAATACCAGATTATGTTGAACAATATTGAGAGAAGTTTAGCTAACGTATTTGAAAGAAAATGTAAAAAGTTAGGGAGGGATATGGAGGAATATAAACAAAAAATTAACTATCCTAACCCAAGAGGTGCTTATAATAGTAGTAATAATAAAAAATTTAATTTTCAGACGAACCAAGAGTCAGTGTTTGAAGAAATGGAACAAGGACAGGATAATATTGCATTGAGTGATGAACAGGAGTTCCCTGAACTAAGAAGGTCTGAACGAATTAGGAATTATCACCAAAGGAATTTTCAAAAAAACTTTCAGGAGGGGGGGGGGTCAAAACAACGTGCCCAGTACAGGAATTACAACAGGAACAACCTGAAGTGGTAGTTGAGATGGATGGTGGGGTAAAAGATGGGCCCCAGAACAGTGTGTTGATGAAGGAAGGGATAGTATGTAAAATGAATGGTTACAATATATATAATTATAGTGCCCTGGAGGTTAACAAAGTTTTTTTCCGGTTGTTTACAAAGGGCTTGAAATTTGTACCTAACAAAAAAGCGGATGTAAGTAAAGTCCTGATTGATTTAAAATTGTTTATTCGGAAGAAGAATTTTGAACTTATGTTCCAGGGGCAGGATGGAAACTTTACAGGAACGGGTGTCAATAATTTAAGAAAAAGAAGTATTTATAACCCCCCTATAAACCAGCAGTTAAAAAATTTCAAGAATTTAGTGGAGAAAAAAATTAGAAATGAACTATCTAATAGAAGGGTAACCCTTAACCTTACTAAGGAAGAAAATAAGTTATTGCAACAATTAGCAGGGGATAAGAACATCAGGATTTCAAAACCAGATAAGGGTGGGGGTACGGTCATGATGGACCAGATATTTTATGAATCAAAAATGTTGGAACTATTGGAGAACGAAGACAGATATAGGAGATCTTCACTGAATGAGATCAATATAGGCAACCAAAAAGTTGGGGTGGTGCTCAATGATTTGCTTTTGGAGGGATCTATTGATGTTAATACTTTTAGGTATTTGTCCGTGGATAGACCAAAAGTACCTGTTATATTTGGAGTGCCGAAGGTCCATAAAAATATTACTAATCCACCTATGAGACCGATTGTTGCCTCTGAAGGATCAGTGACAGCCCCTATTGCCAAATGGTTGGATGTAAAACTTAAAGAAATCTTGAAGGAAGGGCCAGGTATAGTTAAGGATTCCTGGGATCTCTTAAGGAATTTGAAGGAAGAGGTTTTTGATGAAAACGTAATATTTATTACCCTAGATATAATCAACCTATTTTCGTCCATACCTCATAAGAAAGGCATGGAATTGTTTGAAGAAGCCTTGGTGGAGTATGGTAAATTCTCTCAAAATGACTTTCGTTTGATCCTGACACTTATGGATCTAGTATTGGGTAATAATTTTATACATTATGAGGGGGAATTTTTCAGGCAGATCCAGGGAGTTGCTATGGGTGCACGTTGTGCACCCACTTACGCTAATATTATCTTGGATATATGGGAGCAAAAGTTTGTTCTCAATTCCAGGTTTAAGAAGTGTTGGAAACTATATAAGCGTTACCTGGACGATATATGTCTGTTATGGGTTGGTTCTGAGAGTGAATTCTTTGCTTTTCTTGATTACTTATCTGGTACTACTAGTTTTCTTTCCTTCACCTACAATAAGAATAAAGAATGCCTGCAATACTTAGACATTTATGTAGGGAAGGAGGATGGAAAGTTTTTTTCGAAGGTCTATAGGAAAGATAGTTACTCTAATTCTTACCTGTCCTACTCTAGTGCCCATCCACACCACCATAAAAAAGGAATAATAAAAGGGCAGTATGTGAGGGGTAGCAGAATGTGCTCTAGGAATAAAGATTTTTATGAAGAATGTGAGAAGTTGCATATTATGTTTCTAGAGAGAGGCTACCCTGAGGCCCTAATAATAGAAGTAGAAAAAGAGGTGGTGAGTGGTAGAGAACATAAATATTACCCAATTTTAGGAATGGACGAACTAATTAAGGTATTGAGACAGGTAGATGAGTTTGATGGTGCAAGTAACCTTGTTATGGATTACAATGGTGAAGCAAAATTTATTACTAATTTAATAAAAACTGAATGGCAGAAATTTGGTGAGCTGTCAGATTTGAATTGCCTTTTTGAACACCCATTGAAATGCACTTATAGGAAGGGCAAGAATCTTAAAAACCATTTTGAGACAAAGGGGAGGGGGCAAATTAGAAAAAAGGGCAGAATAGGAACATTCAAATGTGGAAGTTGCCCACAATGCCCATTTATATATGCTCGAGATGCAGTCCATATACAGAGTAGGGACATATTGGTTAGGAGTACTGAATATGCAAATTGCCACACAAGTGGAATTATTTATTTGAGCATTTGTAAAAAATGCCAAGCTTTCTATGTCGGAAAATCCAAACGTAAATTAAAAAATCGGATATATGAGCATAATTATGATATTAGAAATGGATGTACCAATAATGCTCTGTTTAGACATAAAACAAAATGTTTGGATGCAGAGTTCTATTTTTTTGTTTTAGAAGTGGTGAAGAAAGACATCCGAGGGGGGCCTTGGAAGGATACTATTGAATATAAAGAATTGTTATGGCAACTCCAGTTGGAATCGTATAACCAACCAGGCCTTAATAATATTGTGTCCCTTGTGCCAGTACTAAAATTGAGGGCAGCTAAGCTGTGAATGGTATGCTAATTTTCAAAACAAATGGCCAGGTTATTAAAGTGCTCTTTGTTTTTGCCCTTGTCTCTCTGATTATAGGGTATCCAGCCCTTATACATTTTGGCAATATTAAATATTTTTTAAGGGGTAGGCAGTATATGAAGAATTTAATAATGAAGGAAGTTATAATTCGTATTCTTAATAGGGTAAAGTTAGTGTTTTGTGTAAGATCCTTATTTAAACACTAGAGGGAGTATGTGGACTAACAAATTAGAAAAGATGTAGGCAGATTTTTTACATTTTATTTAATTCAGATTTTTATGTTGCTCATTGTGAATGATTTTTATTGTAATTGGTATGATATATAAAGAATGAAGGATTTTTTATGTATTTATAGTAAGATTTAATCTAGATGTACTTGTTTTGTTAGAAATTATGAGGTTTTAACAGTATTTAATAATGTAAGTGATAACAAGTTGCAATTATAATGAAGTATTTCAAGTGTGGTTAATTAATTGGCCAATTAAATTAATTGACTGTATTTAAAAGCAAGGATGGATTGGATGTGATGTATTGCATCTGAAGAACTGTTTTAAACGAAAACGCAGGTGTGTAGACATAGCGTTTGTGTTTTGGACTGTCTTGGATCTATTTTTGTGTTCCAGTCGTTTTGGTGGCATTAAAATCTATTTTCCAGCAAAGATTGAGTTGCCTTCCTCCTCTGGTGCTTTTTTTAACTTGTGAAATGTAAAAAAGCACACCAAGGTACCAAAAAATCACCAGTAAAAAGTCCAAGGTACCCAAAGAAGGGAAGTCCAGCCACAAAGTGAATAAAAACAGCTTTATTCCAGTGAACCGAACCACATTAAGATTTCTTAACTTCTTCTTCTTCTTCTGCTTCTTTCGGCTTTTCCCAGTTAGGGGTCGCCACAGCAGATCACCTGTCTGCTCATGATTGGTAGTGGAGTTTTACGGTGTCGAGTTGCCAGCCCGGTGTCCAACCTTCCACTGAAGGCACACACATGCACACACTCACACCTAGGGTCAATTTGGGGTGTCCAATCCACCTACAGCATGTCTTTGGGATGTGGGAGGAAACCGGAGCACCCGGAGGAAACCCACATGACCACAGGGAGGAGATGCAGACTCCGCACAGAAGGCACCCCAGCCGAGGATCGAACCAGAGAACCTCTTGCTGTGAGGTGACAATGCTAACCAAGCACCACCATGGCCACCCTCATTAATGTTTCTTAACAAACTCCACAAATATGTTTTCATTTAAAGTGCTTCATCAGATGCAGACTTAGTTATTTTTTCCACAGGTGGCATGTTTTCCAGAGCTGCTAATAACAGGTCTTTCAGTGCAGCTTAAATGAGTTCCCACAATACCACCAGATTTACTACTCCAACAAAGGTGCTTTGAAACCCAAAGCAACAAATGAAGCAAAGAACGTCTACAGCAGTACAAGACTGCTCTTTTGGAGAAAATATTTCCTTGTGTACTTCTCCAAATACCAGAATTGTAAGGTTAGTCAGTTAATAGGTGATGTTTACTGATAACTGACACTTCCTTTCCCAAATGTGTTCTATTTGCTCTTTGTCTAACATTATTTATCTCGTCAGTCCAGCCATGAATATATGTAACAACAGCTCTCTACGTTGTGCCAGTTGTACAAGTATAACTATCATCACTAAGTCTATATTTACTACTATTAATGGTAAAGAACTAATAAATAAGCTGACATATTGCTTCTGGAAAAGAGTGAAATAACATTTTAATGTAAAAATAAAAACTATAAATACAACTCCAAAGTATGATTAAGGACTTTCATCCAAAAAGTTGGACTTCATCAGAACCATAGTACCAATCACTGTTTGAACATTTAAATGGTACAAAGTTGATCACATGTATAATTAACAATTAATTATTGATGATTGGAAGTTTATCCAAAAATATTTTATTTAAAAAAAAACCTTTACAAATTAAAAACTCATTTAACTTGTCCCTAGTTGACAAAAAGAGTAAATAAAAGCAATTGATTAATACTATTAAAGAATTTCCTACATTTTATTTAAAATACAGTTACTAATTGCCCTCTCATTTAAACTTGGTAGGTTTAATGATCTTAATTTTATCTGCCCATCACAGCTCTTACCATACCAAAAGTTTTTCCCAATTTCCTCCCAGTGGTTCAATTTTAATTCTCTCAATAACAAAAGAAGAAAAAAAATTAAAAGTATTACATTGTATACTGTGCCTGACCAAATAAATTTTGTGATTTGTAGTCCTAACGGCATAATTATATTTGCACATATGCTCCTTTAAACAGCATTCCATATTGCCTATATAGAATGTGTTGCAGGTAGAACAGGTGCCTGTATAAACTAAAGCTCCAGTAGCACAGTTTGCAGTGGCAGGGGAAGTAACTTTAAAAATCTTTTCACAAATGTCTTCCTCATTATTACAATTAGTGTAGCCACACTAACTACAAAAAAACACATTTTCTAGTAAACTAAGTTGCCTTATAAACATAGTTAGAGACAATCTTTCAAGCTGCCTCTTAATATTCCACCCCTTCTTTAAAACATAGCAGAGATAACTGGCAACATGTTCATTTGTGCTGTCAAAGTAGGTTCAAATACCACAATGTTTGTAAAATATATCTTTATCAGCATTTATTTTGGAACTGTAAGTAAGAATGATGCTCTTATCAACCCAATTAGCAATAGTGGGAGCCCATGGTAACACCATGCCACCCCTAAGAATTGGAAGAAATTCTGTAGTTCATCCAGCCAGAATCTCCTATACTTTTTCATTTAAAATGCAGATGGGGTAAGCCATCTCTTTGGACATTGTACATACTTGGCTTAATTCTTGTTTGAAAACACTCTCATCAGAGATGATCTTGGCAGTTTAACCATTTGTCCTTTTACTACCCTAACCTTTAGCTTTGAAAATGTAAATAACTGCTAGAGAAGGTACTGTTTCTGAACGTATTGGATGAAAAAGAATTAGAATCAAAATTTTTTATCAATGCAACATCCAAAAAAATCAATCAATTTATTGGAAAAATTATGAGTAAATTCCCAAAAAATGTGTACTACCATTTAAAAATTCCAAAAAATCCACAAATTGATGTCTTGTTCCATTTCATAGGATAAATATACTGTCAAGATAATGTAAATAAGTACTAACATATTTGGAAAATATGAGGGCAAAAACAAAATGAAGTTCCCAATAAAGAAGAACTAAATTAGTATAAATGGGGGAAATGCACTCCCCATCACAACAATCCTGTTCTGATGAAAAAATTCTCCTTCAAAAAACAAAAAAAAATATTGTTGTGAAGTACAGACTTAAGAGCTACAATAATCATGTTCAATTCAAAAGTGTTAACCAATATCCAGTTGGTAATAACACTGAGCATCCACTCAACTTAACTTAACAGTAAAATGATCCTTAATATCAATAGTAACAATTAAAAATTCATTAGAATATTCAAATTCACTCATTTTTAGGAAATGATAAGAATCCCTTAGAACATGCCCATAGGAATCCAATAAGCATTTAAGTTTAAAATCAATACATTTTCCTAAAGGTTTAGTTTTCAAAACCTCTGCTGCCACAATGGGCCTCAAAGGGGGTCCAATCAAATTGTTATGGATTTTAGGAATTCCAAACATAATTGGCAGCATCAGTTTGGGGACCAAAAAATATGCCTGTAGTTTGGTATCAATGTTTTTTCTTCAAGAGAAAGTCCATCAATCCATACATCAATCTAGTGGTAAGCAATATTAATTTCATTTAGGGAAATTGATTCATAAAATTCATTATTATATAGTAAATTTAACATTTTCCTATTATAATCATCTGTTTACATTAAAACAACTCTCCCCTCTTATTGTGTTTCATTACCATAAGGGATTTATCGGCACTTAGTTAATTTAATAACAAAATTCATGGCAAATAAAACTGTACATCAGGCGTTTCAGCTATATGGCGATTCTGAATATCCATGACTTATTGACTTAAAAAGTAATAAGTCATGGGCATTCAGAATCACCATATAGCTGAAACACTGGATGTTCATAAGGATTATTTGCATATATCCTATGTGCCTCTACCACAAGCGGTTTGAGGGTCACTCAGTAGAAGTTTTAGCTTGGCTGGAGTTTTCATTTAGTTTTTACTGATTGTTTTTTTCTGTGTGACCTTCTCACTATTTGTTTTAGTTTGTAAACCAAGTGTGCAAATGATTGCAAACTGCATGCTGTCATAAGCTTGTCTCATGATTTACACATTTTATAAGAAAGATCTAGATAAGACCAACACCTGCACTGTTATCCATGAACTCACTCTAAATGCTAAGAATTGTAATATAAGCTACAATTATGGAATAGCTGGGTGATTCATGCAGCTGCCCAAAGTCCATAGCTCTTGAGGGACTCAAGGTCAGCCAAGAAAATAATTAAAAAAAAAGTTTCATGTTCAGCAGTACTAATATATTTTAGTTTGCTTATGTTATGAACATAATAATCATTAATGAAATGCCTTTACTGTTAGTAAAGAAAGAACTTTAACTGACAGGCACTGTGAGTGCTTCCTGTATATACTTTGTACATTGGAATTATTTTATTTAGTTATTCATTTATTTCCAAGTAAATAAAAGTTTATTTACTTGAAAATAAATAAAGGAATCCATAAATAAATAGTGCGCATGTCTATTTTGTAGTTAACATAGAGGATTATGGTTATGTAGTGATAATGAGCTACATCCTGGGGTACGGGGTTTGATTCCCTCAGCCTTCATTTCCCAACTGCGTGACCTTGAAGACCTCACTTAACCAAGCAGTGCCTTGGGGAAATTGGGAATTTGGGATAGGCTCCTCAATGGTCTCCTGGTCTGTGTGCCTAGTAATTACCTATGAACCTCTAAATACATTGGAATATTTATCCTCTGGCACCTATGTGAAACAAAACTGAATCTGTTCCCGATTTCCCTGATTTTGCCTCATGCTTTTGTCTGTGCCTCAAAAAATGTGTGGATTTTTGGCAAATCATTGAGAACTGCAGTCATTTAATACAGAGTAGGGGCTGGCTGTGAATGAAAGTAACTTGATCTCTTGTCATTTGTTGATCGTAAAATCTGGTTTTACAAGACTAGTGCATTTGTATGAACTACATTAGAATGTTTATGCTCTATTGACTGTGTGCAATGCAACAAAGTTGAAACTGTCACTGATATCACAGAATGTCTGTGATTGCACCCCCACACACACACACATATATATTTTTTTATTTATATATTGCCTTTCTGTATGGCTTTTTGAATAAGTGGAAGTGGAGTGTGAGTATAAAGGAGTCCTGTGGGCCTTTTCGAAATAAGACCATTCCTGGAATTGTCCATCTGCAGAGGGCTGAAACCAAAAAAGCTGCTGTATTTGATGTTGTTTGATGCAAATAGGCCACAGCAAGACTTCCACCTGTGACAGAAAATCTTCTGCACTACTGATAGACTGATAGCTGTCTCATGAAACATCAGTAAGCAACTACTGAGCCTGTCCACTAAAGAACTGGCATCCCCTGAATATAGTTGGCTGTGAAAAACTGATTCAGGAACATAGCCTACTTCCATACCCTCATCAGTTCTTGATAAATGGAGTAGCAGACAATTTCTCCCTTCATGTTTATGTGCCAAACCTCTGTCATGTTGACATTGTAGACGAAAACAGCATCTTGAAGTAGGGAGACTTGAAAGCCTTGTAATGAGAGAAGATCTACCCTAATCTCCAAAATGCTACTCAACAGATTGGCCTTTTTCTGTCACTATACTCCTTGGACCATCTGTATTTGACAGTGCCTCCCCACCCTAAGTCAGAGGCATCCATGCTGATAGAGACTGTAAGGGTGAGGACTAGGAATGGATTCTCTAGAGTCAAATTTGGAATGCAACTCCACTATTTCATGTAAAATTGCATATCTTTGAAACTTTAATGCTGTTTATTATGGGTTCAGTCAACTGTAACCCCTAGGTCTTAGGAATTACTCTGCTTTCAACCTAGAGGTGAATTGCAATATCCTTGCTGATAATGATTGTTCCTGCCTCTGGGATGACTGCCATCTGAGAAGTTAACATGACCATGTTGGTTCCTTACAGATATTTGATTATTCTGCTACCAAAAGCCACAGTGCAATCAAAGATGATGTGGGTTTCACTGCTTCAAAAAGAAGCTCCTCTGAGGAATTTGAAATTTTACACCAAATACAGTGATAGCATTGCCCTGTTTTTCCATGTTTTCCTGGTGGCATTTTACTGATGGACCAGACAAAGCAGATTCATCAAAGGAGGTATTAAGAAAAGTCATCTTGTACTTCGTATCTACCCAAACCTGAGTAGGAGCCTTTAAAGGCCTTCGGTATCAGTGATGGAATGTGGCTTGGGAGTCTCTGTCCAGTAAGGCTAGTCAATGGGAGGATAGAGTAACCTGGGATAAATGCCACAGTATTAACATTTTCTCATGATGACAACCACTAGGTGCACCATTTTGTTATCAGGGGAACCACCCAGCAAGCAGGTTGATGGGGCTCAGCTGTCATTCTGCAGGATCATTTGTGGAGGCATTGTGAGGTCTATGAGTCATCATCTGTAAGACCTTTCCAAGCTTGGCATCATCTTAGGGATGGGAGTAAATCAACACTCTCATTAAGAGCTGGAAATTCACTTCTGTCTGGATCTCAGAGATAAAGTTCAAGGAGTAATGAAGCTGGGGCTGATAAAAGAACTAAAAGTATGCACAAGCTAGGAGACACTGCATGGGTGCAATGAAAGAAAATAGTCCCTCCATTTTAATAAAGGGGAGAGAGAGAGAGACAGAGACAGCAAGAACTTCTACTTAGGAATATGGATAAAAAGCTACTGTAGGGAAACAGCTAACTTCTTACCTCCTCATAGCAGCTCAACTGATCCAAGCCCTAACAGCACTCAGGTATTGACCAGTATTGCTCAAGACACTTCACTTAACTCCTCCATTTTATTTCAAATCTGTTGAAATAAAAGATACTAAAACGTTACTAGTTCAGATTTGTATAGGTATCCTATTAGGTGCAGATGGCTTGCATGCAAGGTATATTATATTATGTATAGAATGCATCCTACTGCCTCTCAAGCATATTTACAACTTCTATTTCACTAATGACATAATGCCTACAGAATGGAAACATGATGTAGTTAAGCCTATTCCTAAAATTGAATAACCAAAACTATAAGCTGTGCCTCGAGTTCCAGTGCAACACTGTGTGTTCATCTTACAGTGTTATCTATTCCTAAAATTCCTAATCTAGCTCTAATCATACTCTAATACTGTAATCAGACTCTGTTTTTTTAATATGTAATATTTATAGATTTGTTACCTGTTAATAGACTTACGTTACATCATGCACGCTATTACTTGTAGACTTATGTTATCTGTTGATTATATTTTTGTAACTTTTGTAATAATTGTTAATTTTCTGGAGGTTTTCTCTTTGGGTCTCCACAGAAAATTGCCCCCTGCCTCAGCTGGACTAATCCCGTTAACAAATGTCAATAAATAAATATAAATAAATAGCTGGTATAAAATATTTCAGGGCAATATCAATGTCACTGATGGGGGCCTCACATTGGCTCAGTGGGTAGGGTTGTCACCTGATAGCAAGAGTTTCTTTGGTTTGATTATTGGCTGGGGTTCCTTCTATGCAGAGTCTGCATGTCCAGCTTATGTCCACATTGATTTTCTCTGGGTGCTTCCATCTCCTCCTACATTCCAAAGAAATGCAGTGGGCTGATTGGACACTTTAAATAGGTGTGAGTGTGCATGTGTGTGATATGTAATATAAGCTACAATTATGGAATAGCTGGGTGATTCATGCAGCTGCCCAAGGCCCATAGCTCTTGAGGGACTCAAGATCAGCCAACAAAATAATGAAAACAAAAGTTTCATGTTCAGCAGTACTAACATATTTTAGTTTGTTTATGTTTTGAACATAATAATCATCAATGAAATGCCTTTACTGTTAGTAAAGAAAAAACATTAAATGACATGCACTGTGAGTACTTCCTGTATATACTCTTAGTAGCAGGGCTAGCCACTTGATGGTGTGAAAGTTGGCTGTAGATGATTGTCATTGTTGAAGTGATAACCTGATGCCATGTGCAAAAAATGGGAAAAAGGGGGTGTATGGCTGGATGAATTAATATTTCTGACCTTAGGCAGATTACTTGGAAAATTATTATACTATCCATTATCAGAAAACATCCAAACCTACCAAATTCTCCTATAGCAATATAGGTTTTGGTCTGGTAGAAGCACAATCACATTCCTAAATAAATATATAATAGTAAATAATAGTAAATAAACTATTTTGGTGCAAGCCTGTGGTTTTTATGGAACTGTTGGTGGCTTCATTGACAGCTGTGGTTTTAGCTATTCTACTTCAAAATATAGACAGATGCCACAGTTACTATCTTCATCAACTTTACAGCTGTATATGCAAATGACATGTTTATACAAAGATCAAATGTCTCACCTAGCAGTATTAAATCTGAATTATAACAAGTCCTCTTACAGGTCTCTAACTGGTTACTCCATCAAAAACAAGCCATGAACATCAAAAATATCAAATCCATGATACCTGCTACCCCCATAAAGTAATCAAAGCCCTAAACTGGTGTATTTTGTTGAAAACAGAGAACAGCTGAGTCTGTGCAAAATACAAATGGTCCAGGGTCTAGTTAAATGTAAATCTCACATTTTGGCATCATATTCAGGTTACTAAAACCAAGCTGAAGCTCTTTTTTACAGCAATACTTTTTACATTTCAACCTAGAAGAGTTACAATAGATAAAGGGGTTATTCTTTGATAACTAGAATAGTCTGTCCCCTTGACTGCATCTCTTCAAACAACACCCAGTGTCATCTGCATGTTTAGAACATGCTCCCCACAAAGCACTCTGTTTCCATATTTACTGAGGCTAAATAGTTTCCAGTAAAATGTAAATCAATACTATTAGCTTGCCTTACCTACAAACTACTCTGCCCCAACATCTTTCCTTTCTTTTTTAGCAAGCTAAGAGAACATCTTCATACAACCTAACATCTTTCACCCCTTCTATCCCAAGCTTACAAACTTTCCATATTAAACTCTACTACAGAGACCATTCTTTCTCAGTGATAAAAAACTTGGGAGTCTCTTCCCACCAAAGAAAAGATCATTTCCTCCTTCCAGAAATTCAGAGATGACTTAAGCATTCTGTTTTTAAAGACCAAAAGTATAAATGATCCCTAAACAGCAGTGTTACATAGTCCATTTTCATAAACATTAATTTGCTAGCATTAACTTGAGTGTGTTTCAGTTATTTCATCATCCAACTGAACTATTTCGTCTTGTCTTCTCACTTATGCCTGCCTTACACCTCTTCTTTTCTCCCATTCTTACTTTATACAGTTCATTTTCTCTTTTTATTATGTTCCATTCAGTTCATTTTGTCTATAACCTTTGCATGTTATGCTGACTGTAAATATAAACATTTGACTTTTTATACCATATTATATATGGCTATGAAATCTCAAGGTTTAATGTCCTGTCATTCCTATGTGCCTATCATAAAAATAACTAATGTAGTTTGAACATAATTATTTCTGGTTATTGCTCTGTTTCTAACCCCAGGAATGAGTTTGAGAATGGTTTAGAGAGATTAACATTCTACCCTGATAAACAAAGAAAAAAAAATATATAAAGAAGCCTTTAAAGGCCGGATATCATGGAATGATCTTACAAGGGCTTTCAGTCTCACTCTGATGTGTGAGAAGATGATGGACAACGTAAGTACCAGGCCAAAGTCATTGCAGGCACAACTGGCTGAGGGTGGCAAGTGCAGTGCAGTCTGCACTTTTAGCACTAATCAACATCACGCTCATGACCAATACAACTAGGTCAGCAACCTGAGGACAAAGCGAGATGGAGACAATATTAAGACCAAGAATAGAGCCCATTATGCTGATCCCAGTAGCCCAATCCCTGAAGATGTGGCTAAGATTCACATTGAATTGGTCCAGCATCAAGAATCTCAATCACGAAGGCTGGAAAACTGACCCAGTAATCGCTCTAAAGGTATCACTGCTGAAACCAACCTATATCAGGTGACCATGGGAACCAAAACCAAAAGAAATTCATGATGCCAATAATACCAGTGTTGAAGGTATTGACACCAGCTGCATGGTTGATGTAGAAAGATGCATTCCTGACAACTTTAATCCTGACATCAAGACACCAGCCAACATTAACACATTTGTTGATGTGTACATCAGTGCCTGCTGACTGTTGTCCAGCTTCATTAGGACAGACAATTGAATGAGGACCAGTGATGAGAACCAGCTGTTCTGGCCAAGAATCTAGGCAATAAAAAAGTGCGCATTCTGCCCAGGTACCAGAGGGGAAAGGAAAATTACATTTTTGGTGGATATTGATAAAGGTCTCCATCAACTTTGCATAACATATTTTAATTGTAGGCACAGACCAGCTCTTAAATGATCCTATGTATCTTGCTTGTGATAGCCTGGAAGGAGCACATATTCTCATAATCTTAAATAAGAAAAAGATGAAACACTGTCAGATCTGATTAGCATAATATGGGGTTTCTCAGCAGCAATCTTTATGTGGACTGTGGGTACCCAAGAAGGGAATGAGTAGAAGTAGACATTTCTTTCTTGGCTTTTCAGTAATAAGACCTGAAGAAGAAGAATATTTGTACCTGTCATCTTTGTATCTAGGTTTATGACTCATGTGACTGGTCCTAAAGACAAATGGATTCAACCTAGGGGCAGTGCTTGAGGTTAAAGCTCCCTTAAAGTACATACAGAACAATCTTTCAATTTAGATAACAAAAAAAAATGTTTTTCTCCTGTCTTTAAAATTGGATAGACGAAATGAACAAATATCTCCCACTTAAGAATGAAACACTCATTGCCTCAGCAGAATGCACACAAGCAGGTCAGGCTTGGGCTGGGCTTCTGTAGCAAAACTTGCACTTAATAAAAGTTGTAATAAGTCTATAATAAAAAGATTAACAAACTACAGAGAAAAAAAAAGAAAACACTACCACTTCAATAACTAAACAAAGCAGCAAGTTGAAAACTGTTATGGAGAGGCAGAAAAACAGGCCAAGGCCTAGGAGGGGTAATAAAAAAAAATGTAGCACAGTGGATTGCATGGGTCTATATTATGTTATTGAATATCGATAACATCGAACACCACAACACCGACACACAAAGCCCGAACCGCTAATACGTCGAACCCCCTAAACCGTGAATTTTCAAATCTCGAGCCGTCATAGTCGGCCAACACCACCGCGTGCTACATACTACATACCCAAACATAATAAATAAAAACAAACCAAACCCTACTTCTAACACTACACTAAACCTTACATACATTACTATCTATGCACTTATCTTAACCAGCACCTTAACCCTAAGGTCCGTAACTATTGCACACTTACCCTACAGACATATACCCAAACAAAACAAATAATCCACACACATACAGTTAACAAAACCCTACTTCTAACCCTACACTAAACCTTACATACATTACCTATCTATGCACTTACCTTAACCCGCACCCTAACCCTAAGGTCCGTAACTATCGCACACTTACCTTACAGAGCTATACCGCAGACGGGCCAACCATCACACTTCAACATTTTGCTTTTCACGGTTTTGTACATTCGCCATTACCGTAGTTCTTGCTTTACGTGTTGGTCTTCTGGTGTTCGATATTACCAGGATTCGACAATGTAATATAGACCCGATTGCATTGTTGCCTTGCAGCAAGAGGTTCTCCAGTTCAGTTCTCAGCTGGGGGTGCCTTCTGTGTGGAATCTGTATGTCCTCCTTCAGTTAGCATGGATTTTCTCCAGGTGCTCTAGTTTCCTCCCACATTCCAAAACATGTAGTAGATGGATTAGACACTCCAAATTAGACATAGGTGTAAGTATGCATGCATGTGTGAAGTACAGAAGAATATCCATGTCAGGGCTAGCTCTATCAGGTGCAGATGATGGTGTTAAGTGACTATATGGAGGGGCAGACAATCTTGGTTTAATAAATGCATCTGTTAAAGGGTATTATTAAATAACTGTGATACCTTAGTTGTATATTTTATAATGTCTTAATTGCACCAACAAAGGCATGACAGAGTAATAATGACATTCTTTATGGAACTGGATGGTGTCTTTCTTTTTGACTAATTCTTTGCAGTTCATATGTATAGTCTTAATAAGTTTTTAATTTAAAATTATGCATGAAGCCTTCTCCCCCAGCTGGTGTCCTCCTGTGTTCTTCTCTCTGTCAGCATTGTGGCAAGGCTTTTCCTCTTAGGTAATGAGTGATATGATGGGACTATAGGGGGCCTGATGGATTTTGATATAGGTTTATTTATTTATGTCACTGCGGTATAAACCGTGTCTTGCTTGGGTTGTTTCAGCTCTTCCTGTTCTCATTGTAATGAGTGATATTATGGGACTATAGGGAGCCTGATGGATTTTGATATAGGTTTATTTATTTATGTCACTGCGGTATAAACCGTGTCTTGCTTGGGTTGTTTCAGCTCTTCCTGTTCTCATTGTAATGAGTGATATGATGGGACTATAGGGAGCCTGATGGATTTTGATATAGGTTTATTTATTTATGTCACTGCGGTATAAACCGTGTCTTGCTTGGGTTGTTTTAGCTCTTCCTGTTCTTATTCTTTTTATTGATGTTTTCCTTCTTTTATTTTTTTTATTCTCTGTTCTCTTTTCATCAGGAATTCTGCTGAAGATGTGGATGACCGTGATTTTTAGAAGTTTGGCTACTGGTGTATAAGCTGAAATATATATTCCTAAGAGTAAACTCTCCTTGTGCAACATCCTCTCAGTCTGTTGGTTGACATACACCCCTCTTGGCGTGGCTTGAATTTTTTTTCTTTCCATCTAGAACCTCATTCTCCTAAATACAAGTTTTTTTTTGTACAGAGGATATTTGATTAAGTCTAGTTATTTCTTTGCATTATGAAATGAGGGCTATCCACTGTTTTCTATAGGTTCATAGGTTCATAGAAGGATACTAAGCTAATGGCTGTACAGCCCTTACAAGCCTAGCCAAATTTATCCTGAGTTGCCCCAATTGTCAGTGGTTAGGTGGTACTTAATACTGACTTCTTCTGTCAGGGAGGGACATGGGCACCACCCCAAGAGTGAATTTGGGGCCACCCATCCATTGACCTAGGTTGCGTTTGAAGAGGGTCCAGGAGAGGGTCCATTTCATGTGAATTGGAAGCTTATTCCGCAGAAGTGGCAGTCTCTGGGAGATGCATCTATTTCTCCAGCATGACCAGTTCATGTCAGAGGCTAGTTTATGATTCCTGGAATTACTGACCATCCTGCAGTTTGATTTATGAATGTGTAGAATTTCCATCATAGCCGGGTCAGAGATTGCCCTGTAAGCCAGGCACAGGTCACCTTTAACAACCTGTAGTTGACAGAATACAGTGACAGGGCTTTCAATCTTCAAAAATATTATGGTGTATTGAATGGATGTGTTTGTTTGAAAGTTTTTTTTCATCTCTGTGGATATTTGCTCAGTTGATATAGAATTATTTGACTTTACAATAGTGCTGAGTCCCAGGTAATCAAACTCAAAAACTCAAAGTCTCAAAGCCAGTGCACTGAACATTTTGCATGTTACAATGATTGCTGCTCACACTCACAGTTAACTACATGTTTAGGTGAGGATGTGTTTGGGTGCAGCAGCTGTGCAAAAGAGAGTCATGTTGATGCACCTTGTCCGAACATAGTTCATGTGAGGAAAGTGTGGGAGCCATGGTGGAGGTGGTACTAGGAGTGGGTGTGAACATGGCTTAGAGTTTCAAACAGTGATCTGAGGTAGAATTTAAATTTAGATATTAAAGATGTGTTGAAGGTTTAGACAGCAGGAAGGGAGTTTATGGCTCTAGTGTGACCAGGACTTTAGGTTTATGGATCAAGAGATCAGTTTTAGACATAGAGAGTAGGAGAGGAGTTTAGAGTTAGGGAGTTTTAAGTTTAGGGAGGGGCCAAAGTTTTAGGTTAAGGGAATGATCTGTGACTTTACGGTTAAGTGGTGGGAGGGGTGTTTTATGTTTAGGGTTAGAGACTAGGTGGGAGTTAGGTTTACAGTTAGGGCTTTGGCAGGCTATGCGCATGGCTGGTGGGCTAGTTAATTTAAGAGTATCATATTTGTGGGCCCAACGTAATACCATAGAAATGTTAGTCAATACCCAAGATTGCATTTAGTGATAACCGCCCATGTCCAGGAGGGTTGTGGGCACCATCCCAGGTAAGAATTTCGGGTACCCCATCCACTTGTCCAGATTCCTCTTCAACAGGTCATAGAGGTGGTCTGTTTCACATAAATTGATAGCATTTTCCAAAGATGTGGCAGTTGCTGGGAGATAAATCTGCCCCTCCAGCATGTCCTATTTAAGCAGGCTATGTTTATTTATTTATTTATTTTACATTTGTTTACTGGGATGGTCCATCTGGGACAGTGTCCATTTTCAGTGGAGGCCTGGGGAGAAAAGCTCCAGTCTAAGCTCACATACAAATTATGACAACAAGTAATAGAAATTATAAATAAAATTGACAAAAAAATTAGTGTTAACACATTTACAGGATAAAAATGTAAAAACAAAAATATATACATAGTATCAAACAGAACAAAACTTTAAAAACTTGAATATAGACAAATATATGGTTGAATTTATATATGTGGAGAAACATAACATTAGTTAGGAAATTAAGCAAATAGTAAATAGTAATACGTCCGTGGTGAGAGTCACAGCTAGGAATGTAACTACTTATAGAGAAGTAGTGTTGTTAGAAGGGATATGTTAACAGAGTTAGTACATTATCCAAATTGTATAAGTACTGCTAAGTTAATAATTAACCTGTTACATGTTTAGGTCCCTGGAATGAGTAGCCCTAGTCACATGTCACTTACAGATATGCAGCAAGTTCATTAGGTTTGGGTCCTGGATTGCTCTGTAGGCCAGGCACAAGTCTCCCCTAAGAAGTCTTTATGATACAAAGTATAGTCACAGGGACTTTAGTCAGTCTGTGTAAGGTACATGCTGGAGCCCCTTGATCTTATTTGTAAGAAACCTCTGAAGACTCTCCAAATGCTGCAGATGCTTAGTATGGTACATGTTGAATGGGGCATTATAGGGTTGTAACCTCTTTTGCTCTCAAGATAATTCCTTTACTAATCAAGTGTGCTACGTAGAAAGCTTTCCTTACTGCAGTAGACACACGGTGGTCGAAGTTAGGGTCGCAATCAACTTGTGATCCCAGGTCCCTTACTACTATGTGGGTACTTAGGGTATTGTTATTGATTTGACAGTCTGAAGGGACATTGTTTGTGCTGAAGGGAATGATGATGCATTTCTTTGCATTCAGTTTGAGACCATGACTAATACACCAGTCGTTGGTCTGCATGAGAATCTCCTGGAGTATACTGACATCATTTGGGGATTCAATGATTGCACCTAGTTCGCAGTCGTCTGCAAACTTGGCCAGCCACAAACCCCTAGTTTTGACCTGAACTTCTGAGAAGTATATGCCAAACAGTAGGTGGCTCAGTATTGACCCCTGTGGCACCTCACAGGTAACATGTCTGCTGGTTGATGTAGAGTCACCCACTTTGATAGTGTGTGTCCGGTTTGTGAGCCAGTTGGCAATCCATCTTACAATGTTTACATTCAGTTTGCTAAGCTTATTGGTAATACCTGAATGTGGGATTGTGTCGAAAGCCTTTGCCAAGTCGAGGTATGCTGTGTGCATAGATTTCCCTCATCAAGGGCCCTGGTCACATTTTCAAAGAAATCCACCAGATTTAAAAGGCAGGATCTGCCCTTGATGAAGCCAGGTTGGGTAGCATCCAGGGTTTGGATTCACCTCTGTCTTTATTTCTGAGGTCCACAGTGATGCAGTCCATGGCCTTACAGATGAGGTTCATCAGGCTTATGGGTCTGTAATTCCCTGGGTCTGTTGCTAGGCCACCTTTTTGGAGGGGAATAAGTGTAGCTGTTCTCCATACCAAAGGAACATAGCCTGCATTAGAGCTATGATTGAAAAGGGTACTTAGTGGTGATGCTAGTTCATGTTTTAGCCTATTTAGAAGACAGTCTGGGATGCCTTCTGGTTCTATAGAGGCTGTGTTTTTTGCCTTGGACAAGGCTTTGAGGACTTTTTCTTCAGATATGTAAGGTGGGGAGGGAGTTTGGAGGAGAAATAAGCATGCTGATACTGACCTGTTAGTTCATGATATGGAGGGGTTCCTTTCTTTGTTTTATCTCCACCTCTACAAGGCTTCACTCTCATTTACTAAATCTTAGTCTCTCTCATTGAGTTGGTGATTTCTTGAGATGGTCTTTCTGCTTAAGGTTTTTGAAAGTTAGGTGTTGGTGCATTCTTCTCGGCTCTGTCTCTCAAACCTGTGTGATGATCAATTCACTGTAACTTACTAAACAGTCTGACCCAAGTTTTTAAAGAGTTGAGCTATTACTTCTGTTTCAGTCATTGTGGCTGTAGCTAATAGTTTTTTTTTTTTTTTTATGACCCTCTTCTTTTCCCACATTATCCTGATGTAATGATGTGACCATCATGGATTTAATCCAGGCAAGACTCACATCTGCTCAGTTCAGGTTTCCCAGTCCATACGCTTAAGCCTATATTACAGGATCTATATGAGTCTATGGGAAAACTGGCAAAAGGTTTGCCACCACCCATTGTTCATCTAGCACAGTGAGAACTTAAACAGTTATAACAGGCAAAAGATATGATGCTTACAGAAATTGTGAAGACAGCAATTGCAATCCTCAGAACTGCAGAAGTGTAATTGTAAACGCACTTATAATAAAGCATTGTGACACCTCAGAGTTTTCCTCTAGTCCAAGGTAGAATAATCATGCAAATGGAGTTAGCCTATATACATGTTAAGAGTGTGGCAACTGGTGCATTGGGATGATATCCCCTACACAAAAGTTTCAGATATCAATTTTTTTTTCTTCATACCGAGACTGCTGGTATTTGGTTTCATACTTCTTACAGGGACTCCAAGAGCTGACATTCAGTGTTGCATATAGGAGCCAGTGAGGGTTACATTAGAAATTATCAATTTGTTATCTTTTCTTAGTTGTGGAGAAAGCTTTTGACCATATTTCTTGGGTCAGGATTCCATACCTTCCATTTACTGGAGGTTTTTGTGTTTCAGTACTCCTCACCTTTATCATTAGTCA
The DNA here is from genome assembly GCF_019279795.1 of Protopterus annectens. NCBI lineage: Eukaryota > Metazoa > Chordata > Ceratodontiformes > Protopteridae > Protopterus > Protopterus annectens. The sequence continues at coordinate 1,054,582,357 of NC_056735.1, forward strand.
GATGAGGTTTATCAGTTGTTCTCAGTCTCCCTTAGGTAGAAGAGTCTATTGCCACCAGTCATTCTAGCCATTAGCCTAGAACCACTAATAAAGCAGCTACATTTTGTCAATGGGTCTTGATATGAAAGATACCTCTGGTGATAGGTGTGTCCTCTCTTTATTTGTGGATGATCTTTTGTTGTATGTTAAGGAACCTACCATTTCTTTTCATAATACCTGGTCATCACTGTGTGCCTCTGGAGAAGTATCTTGATATAAAATAAATCAACTTAACTCCTTCGCTTTAACTATGAATTTTCCAAATGTCATTTAGAGCAATGTACATTTCAATGGACACACATGAGTATGAAATATTTTACATGTGCATCCCTGGTTTGTTGAAGTCTCTACAACTGTGTAATTAGTGCTCTAGATGAATATGTTTATCAGTGGGGACACTGGCTGATTTTTCTATATATGTTGGCCTTAATAAAGATGGTTATCCTTCCAAAAATTATATTTCCTATACACAATACCTTCAGGCCTTCTTCCTTTTCTTCTTTGAGAAAATGGAGCCCTGTGTTTAAGAATTATCCATGTGTCCCACTCAAGCCACATCTGGTGGAGGCTCTACAGGCTGCTGCTAGGTGGAAAGGGTTCATACTGGATTTCCCCTCTTGATATCATACTCTCTGGCTGCCACACTCATGATACGTCCTAACCATTATAAGAGGACACAGAAGCTGGAGCTTCTTTTTCAGTCGGTTCATTCCTAAGGAATTGTTACTTATAGATCCAACACTTGCTGGTGAATTTTGTGGCTGTAGTTTTAAGATATCCACATATACAGAACAAGATTCCTCTACCTGTAAGTTAATATTTCAGATCATGTGGCAACTTTTAACCTTTTATATGGGATTGCAAGAGATATTTTTGTTTCATGTCATTTTGATTTTACTATGGAAATTGTTCTTGCTACATGCAGCCCACTGTTTAAGGTGTGGTTAGGTGAAGGTCTCAGATTATTTCTTTTAGTTATTAGGAGATTATTTTTTTAGGTTTATTTAGGAATTGTACTTAAAATTCTCTTTGACAAAGGAAGATATAATGATGTATTACCTCATTTCTCCAGGAGACACGTATTGGTAAGAAAGGCAGTGCCATACATGAGGAATGTGAGTTTGATCCTCTGCCTTGGGAATGTCTTCCTGAGGTACCTACAAATTGTGACCCATCTTTCCTTGTTATATAAACATGTTCAAGGCTTAAAATGATGCATGTATGTCATGCTTTGAGATAAGTTAAGTGATGTTACTGGTATCCTTGCTCAGAGCAGGAAAGAGTTCTCATTTTACTTGCTCACCAACTTCTCTTAACTGGTAAATTTATTTATTTATTTATTTAACATTTGTTGCCCGGGAATGTCCGACTAGGTTCCACAGAGCCTGTTTTCAGTGGAGGCCCAGGGAGAAATGCTCCAGATGCATGTCTTTGGAATGTGGGAGGAAACCGGGGCACCCGGAGGAAACCCACGCGAACACAGGGAGAACATGCAAACTCCACACAGAAGGCACCCCAGCCGAGAATCGAACCAGAGAACCTCTTGCTGTTTACCTATTTACTGGGGAAAAAACTTCTCATCTGTTCTTGTTTATGATAGAAAATAGCCACAAGATGTCTTTGACTTCTTCATCAGCTTGCTGGAAGTGTTCTCTGCAGACAGGAGAGTGACTGCCTATTTTTGCCATCTGTTACGTCATTCAGGTCTGCCTGTCCATAGCACTGTGTGGTCTGCATAACATTTAGGGTCAGTAAATCATTATACCACCTACCCTATGTTTTTTCAGTTCTCTAACACCACAGCCCATGCCATCTTTCTAACACCCTGTGTCCTGGTTAGCCTTAATAGTAGATGAGAACTATATTATTTTCTAGTACAGTAAAGGTAAGCCTTTCCTCCTAATTTCCTTGATAGGTGGTGGCATAAAGATCTGGTTTGTCTTATTCTGGTATGATATGACCATACTACTCAGGTTAGAATTAAGGGAGGTCACGTGGTCATGTGGTTGAATAAGGTTGGCTCTTAAATTCAGAAGAAGTACTGTGTGAAATAGGAGATACAGTACAGTCTAGTTATGCATTGTCTTTTATAAAATATGGGTATTTTTGAAATCATGGCTGTTAGTCTGGTTGAACTGCAAGATGATAAAAAATATATTTTCCCACTTACCAACAATGGGTGCTACTGGTTCTCCAGCTACCTTACCAATAGGCTACAGTCTGTCAGATGGCACACTTCCTGCTCCCCCTTTCTACGTATCCAGACAGGTGTCCCCCAAGGCTCAATACTGGTATCCCTTCTATTCAATATCTTTACAAATAACCTCAACACATCCTGAAGCCACTCCGCTCTTATACCATATGGTGATGACTCTACTCTCATCTCCTTCTCTGACAATATCTCTCATCTTCACTCCCCTACTCAAAACTCATTCCTTTCTATTGAAAAATGGTTTAGAGAAAACCAACTCATTTTAAATCCAAAAAAAAAAAAAATCCTCCTTCTCTTCCTAACAAAATCACTCTCCCATCACAAAACCACCTTCACTATTTCATCACTCAGCAACACCAATATCAAAGTAGAGTCTCACACTAAACTCCTGGGTGCCATAGTTGATGATCAATTTAAATTCAACCTTCACATTCAACAGTGTATTAAAAAGACACATTAAAAATTGGGGCAACTTTATAGGAACAAAGCTTCTAAACAATCTCTTGCTCATGCATTCCTCCTTTCCTCCCTACTCTATGCTGCTCCTATTCTTAAACACTTATAAACCACTTTACTCACCAGGCTTCAACAAACTTGTTATAAAATAGCTAGATTTGCCACTAACCAATCTTACAACTTTCAACACTGCCTTGCTCTAAAGAAACTACAATGGCTTGTATTCCCCCAACAATTTATACTCTCACAGTTACATATTACACACTCCATTCTTAACAAACCTACTGCTTGCCCTTCCATCTTGTCTCTAGTTTCCTACTATACTCTCAATCATTCACTCTGTAGTGCTGACCAACATCTCCTTAATATTTACAAGCCCAACAAAAACATTTGCAAACTCTTATACAAATACTGAGTGTCCCAAGCCTGGAACAAACTTCCCTCTAATGTAAGAAATATTACATACATTAATAGTTTAAAAAAGAGCTAAAAAATGTCCTATCAAACTCATGGTCCTGCCTCTGTCAGGACCCTACATAAATCCCACCCCCCTCCTCTCTCTATCAATCATGCAACCCCTTTCTTTTCTATTTTCACAGCTCTGATCTCACTTATTTCTATTTCATTCTAATTGGAATCATATTTAACTGTAGAACACCTACAATTCATTTTTGCAGCTACATTCTAGGCAAAATATCTTTACTTATATAGTTACATGACATGTAAGAACATCTGTATATCATTTTTTGTATCGACTTCTCAATGTAGCATCACTTGTTTATAATTGTTTTATTTTGGTCTCAATTGTCTATGTAATTATCTGTCTTAGTTTAATTCATGATCCGATATTGTTAATCCTCTTTCATTCCTTATGTGTGGGTATCGGTTCCGACCTCGGAACTGAGCCGGCCATTTTCCAAGCTCGCATCAGCTACAAACTCATGAGCTAAAAACTCTTACCCAGAATTCCCCTCTCCCTTTTACCCCAGATTTCGTTTGCCGCATCGCCATTCGGTCGTGTCAAGCTACTTCTCTTGAGCTAAGTAAAATATTTTTCTTCATACTAAATTCTAAAACAGCCTTTTCTCACAGAAAAGTTATTAGATAGTTTTCTCTTACCTTATCGCATTTAGCGACTATCCTTTCTTGAATCCTTTCTATTCCTTTCCTTCTCTTTACCACGAGGTAATTTCTTTTTTACCATCATTGGTAAACCCCCTTTCCTTCTTATCTTTGGGGTAATTCTTGTAACATTGCTGGTATTTTTTTTTGAGTTTCCTTCTTTCTTTCTATCATGGCAAATAAAAAAAGGTAGTCCAGGATTTAAAAGATGTTTAGAGTGTGGCCATAAATTACCTACTTCAGATGCACATTCCCTGTGTGTTTATTGCTTGGGTGTGTTTCATTTAACAGTTGACCCAGGATTTGTAAGAATTTTTCTAACAGGACGTTGATTGAGAGAAAAAATAAATTAATATTGACGGGGCTACTTAAATCTCCTTTTTCAGAGGCTATTTCTGGGTTGGAGGCTTCAACCCCTCCAAATCCCATAAGAAAAAGAGTGATGAACATATAAAGGCCAAGTCTCTTCCTTCGTCCCCGGCTGAGGACCCCTAGGAACCGAGACCCAAGAAAGCTAAGCTTTCCAGTTCGGATTCGACTTCTTTGGCTCCAGAGCTTTCGGTACCTAGACCTTCAGCACCGAGGCCATCGGAGCCATCTGTGACTTCGGCACCAACTAGCATGCCCTTTCCCATATTGGTACAGAGGGGCTCCTTGGTTCAGACCTCTTTATCATCACCGACTGCTCAGTCGATGCAGACTGTCATGACTTTGATGGATTTTTCGACGTCCATTGCTTGTTCAGCTCCGACAACTTACCTGACACTGACTACCGTCTCAGCACCGACAATTCAATTATCGGCACCAATTTTTTTGGTTCCAGCCTTAGCGCCGACAACCACTTCGGTACCAACCTTATCATTGGTGCAGACCATGACTTCGGCACCGATGATTTCCTCAGTGCAGACGCCTGTAGTTCAGTCCTTTACAGCCCCGTTGTTTTCAGTGCAGACCTCTGAGGTGGGCACTGAGCTTGCCCGTCTTTGGATAGACCTGACTCCCCCCTCAGCCATGTCAGTGAAATCCACTAGAAGCCTCTCTGAACACGATGTCTTGCATCTTGTGGATCAAGTGCTTTTGGCCGGAGGTATTCCACCCCCCCCCAGGACCTATCCTTCCTCGGAAGGTGATCACCCTTTACCAAAGACCCCTACTTATTCTCCTCCTTCACTGACTTTGAAGCCCCTTGATATAGCACAGTCTTCCCCCTCTATGGTTCACTGTATGGACCTCACTAAAGAGCTACAGTTGCCTTTGTGGCAGGAGAGTTTTGCTACAACCCAGGATGTTAGCTGTGGTGTACGTAATTTGTTTTTTCACAGCCATCCAGGGAGTCCGAGTCAGCAGGCTGAGCCACTTAGGAGAGGGGTGACCCCTGCCCTGGGCTCTCACCCCTCTTCAGGTGGACTGGCCTCCCAGCTAATGGAGAAGGCTCTGGCATCAGTTGGTGATCCTATGCTATCCCCGCCCTCCTCTGGACCACAATGTACACAAGTCGCTCCTAGTGGACACCGGGCGCAAGGACCTCAGGATATACTCCCACAGGAGACCTCTTTTGCACTGTCTTCCCCAGCTTCTCCCTTTGAGGAAGTTCATCAAAAGAACTTGGACTCCACAGAGGAGTCCCTTACTGAAGACACAGACTCGCTCACCCTTTGAGGTATCCTTTGGTGATATTCTTGAAATTCTTAAACAGAGAGGTGACTGGCAGCCCTCGAACCCAACCTCTGAAGAGTCTGTGTTCCTGCAGGCCTTTCACGCCTGGCCCCCTACCTCCTGGTTTACTCCAACTGCCGATGAACTGGTCCTGCTCATCGTGCAGCATGTGTGGAAGGCTCCTGACACTGTTGAGGACATTCTCTGGAGGCCAGATAAAATTTTGTCCCCTCCTGTTACTGAACCCCATTGGTCCAAAGGTCTTTCTGTAGATGCTTTGGGGTGGTGGCCACAACTAAAAAGGACCTGGCAGAAGAAGAAAGCCAGACTGTCCATCCGCCCAACAAAGAGTCATGGGCTCTGGACAGAATAGGGAAGCGTACTTTTGCATCAGCGACCTTTGCGATCAGGTCCCTGAACTATATGGCACACTTTACCAGGCTTCAAAGAGATTTAATTTCTGAGCTCTCTGAAACTTTGGCTGGTGCTGTATCTGATGAGGTCCGTGACAAAGTGGCCTCTCAGTTAGCCACCACTGAATCGCTATCTAACTCCTCCATGCACCTGATATTTCACACATCAGAAGGAGCAGCTAGAGCGGCGAGTTCAGGCATTGTTCTGAGATGACACACCTGGATGCGCTTGTGTAATTTTGCGGAACCCTTCAAGGCTTCCTTTCTCAATGCTCCCATCGAAGCCTCTTCATTGTTTGGACCCAAGGTTAAAAGTACACTGGCCAGATGTGAACAGGACGGTAAGACCCTTTCTGCCGTGCGTGTCTGTTATTCTTCCCCTCAATGGGCTTTCTCCAGAAACCAGAAGAGTGGGAATATATGGTACAGAAAGTCTCAGGGTCCTTTCCATGACACACAGGCCAAGTTCTCCCCTAAAGGTAGACGGGGAAACTCATAGGGAAGATGCCCCTTTCAGGGCAGAAGGGGTCCATGTAACCTGGGTTCCAGGGTCTCTTTCCCTGGCCAATCCTACCAGCACTCCTGAAGAGCGGCCCAACTGCTTTCCTCTGGAAGTGGTGGGGTCGTTTCTCTTTGTACTCTTCTGCCTGGCTAACCATCACCACCGATTCTTGGGTACAAAGGATAATAACCAGAGGTTATCATATTCCCTTTGATCTTTGTCCCACTCCCCCAACAAACTTACCCAACATTCCATCCAGTCAAAGGGAAGAAGCAGCATTATAGATATCAAAGCTGCTAAGAAAAAGAGTCATCCAAATAGTCCCTCCAAACCAGATAGGATCCAGATTCTACTCAAGACTATTTTAGGTGCCAAAGAAAACCAGGGACTGGAGACAACTCAGTGTATTGAACAAGTTTGTAAGAGTACAAAAATTCTGGATGGTCACAATACAGTCTATCCTTCCACTTTTGAAAAAAGATGATTGGATGTGCACAATAGATCTACAAATGTGTACTACCACATAAACGTGGACAGGCCATCAAGAAGATTCCTTCACTTCCATGCAGGTGTCAGTCACTACCAGTTCAGAGTACTTCCAGGTGTTTCCATACCTAGATGACTGGCTCATCTCCGCCCCCACCAAACATCCATTGGAAGAAGCCCTGGCATATTCTCTCCTTTCTGCAGAAAGGCTAGGCATAACCATAAACTGGCAAAAATCCAATCTCACCCCATCTCAGTCCACAGAATTCATAGGGATCATCTTGAATACAAAGAATTGCACAGAATCCATTCCAGAGCACAGAATTCTAAGGATAAAGCAACAACTGATTCCAATCCTTTCAAGGGAGAAATCCACAGCTCACTCTGTTCTACAGTTGTTGGGTTCCATGGCAGCCTCCATCACCATTGTCTGCCTGGCCAGGTTTCACATGAGGCTTCTACAATGGCTACTGCTCACCCAATGGTATCCCTTTCAGTACCCTCTTTCAGCCAAGATTCAGGTAACTCACAGGTGCAAACAGGATTTAAATTGGTGGATGGCCCACAACCCATCACAATGGTCTTGCCCCTTCTCCCCCCAACAGCCCAAGGCTACAGTGACCACAGACACCTCCCTGATGGGGTGGGGGGGTATGTCAGGGACAGACAGTCCAAGGTACTTGGTCTGAAATGGAGGCCCATCTACATATAAATGTTCTAGAGCTGAGGGTGGTGCTTCTGGCATTGCAAGCATTCCATCCCCTGCTGCCATCTGGGACTATTGTGATACAATCAGACAACATGGTGGTGGTCTGGTACATCAACAAACAGGGCGGAACTAAATCTTACCCACTCTATCGAGAGGGCATGAGGATATGGCATTGGGTGATGGCTACCAACCATTTTCCTCTAGCAACGCACATTCTCAGGAGTTCCAACATGATAGCAGACAGACTCAGCAGGTGTATACTACAACCTCACGAGTGGTCCCTGAATCCCTTGATAGCGACGGAGAATTTTAACCACTGGGGTCTTCCTTGCTGCAATCTCTTTACGTCCCCGACCAACTACAAGTGCAGCAACTATTTTGCTCTGATTCCCCCTCTGGGACAGTCACCCAGGGACACTCTAGTCCACGATTGGCCCTCGGGTCTACTTTATGCTTTTCCACCTCTCCCCCTCATTCCCCAGATTCTGAAGAAAGCCCGCCAGCTGAAGAGCAAAATAATCCTCATAGCACCATATTGGCCTCGTCAGATTTGGTTCTCCTTCCTTTGGCCTCACCTGCTAGATCAACCGTGGATTCTCCATCCAACCCCAAGGTTGATCTCCCATCTGCAGAATCTGATTCACCCCATCTTGAACAGCCTGAAGCTCACAGCTTGGCTCCTACAGTTCCCTTAACTGCCAGGCAGAATGATCTTTCTTTGCCAGTATGAGACATTCTTATTGCATCTCATAAGTCTTCCACCAGAATTACTTATCTCAGCAAGTGGAAAAGATTTAATTTTTGGCTGAAAGAAAAACCGGTAGACCCTTTTTCAGCACCAGTGTTGATAGTACTGAAGTATCTAGCCACCCTGTTTCAATCCGGTCTGTCTGCCTCTACCATTAGAGTTCATTTGGCTGCAGTATCTAATTTCCATGATGGTGTCCAAGACTCCTCTCTTATGTCGCACAAATTATGTGAGACTTTCTTAAAATGCGTGAATCATCTAAAACCCCCTTTTAAAGAACCTACTCAACCATGGGACCTGTCACTAGTCCTACAAGCTTTGACAATGCCATCTTTTGAACCAGCTTCTTCTTGCGACCTCAAATGTTTGTCATGGAAAACCTTGTTTTTGGTTGCCATTACTTCTGCCAGATGTATCTCTGAGCTTCAAGCCTTATGCATCAAAAGTCCATATTTAATTTTTCATAGAGACAGAGTGTCATTGAGAATTAATCCTTCCTTTCTGCCAAAAGTGATCTCTGAAATATCCATTAATCAAACCATTGAATTGCCAGTTTTCTTCCCCAATCATTCAAACAAAGGAGAGTATTGCCTACATACCCTTGATATTCACAGGCAACTTCATTTCTTCTTGAACAGGATTAAGGCCTCTCGTAAATCAGACCAGTTATTTTTGGCCTATTCTGGACCGAGATTAGGATGTACTGTTGCTAAGGTCACATTGGCTAAATGGTTGAAAGACTGTGTGAGCTTCATTTATAGACAATGTAATATTCCATTACCTGCTACCATAAAGGCTCATTCTACAAGGTCGGTGGCAACTTCTGCTGCCTTCCATGCCAGAGCTTCTTTACATGACAATTGTGCAGCCGCAACTTGGGCTACCCCTCATACCTTCATCAATCATTACAAATTGGATCTGGCCTCCAGGGGAAGAGCATCTTTTGGTTCTATGGTGCTCAGGAATGTCCTTCCATGACAGCCTCCCAGGAATAGAGGTAGCTGGGGACTCTGTCCCACACATAAGGAATGAACGAGGATTAACAATATCAGATAAAGAAGTTATGTTACCATAATGTTCCATCTGTATTGTTGATCTTGTTCAGTCATTACGACCCTCCCTCCTTCCCCCTCCTGTGGCTTCTAGTGGATCTCACCATCCGGTTTTATTAGGTCATTTGACCAGAGGTAGCCTCTACCTTCCTTTGACTTGCAAACTCAATCTGAGGTAACAGGGAGAGGGGAATTCTGGGTAAGAGTTTTTAGCTTGGGAGTTTGTAGCTGACGCGAGCTTGGAAAATGGCCGGCTCGGTTCCGAGGTTGGAACCGATACCCACACGTAATGACTGAACGAGGATCAACAATACATATAGAACGTTATGTAAGACATAATTTCTTTTTCTGTTCTACTCTATGTGACTACCCATTTTATTCTATTGTTAATCTCAAAAGTATGTGCAGATTTTTTTTTTATATTATATTGTACTGGAACGTTTTTGTTCAGGTCTCCACTGTAAATGGCTTCTGGCCCAGTTGGACTAATCTGGTTAGCAAATGTCAGATAAATAAATCAATAAATCAATAAATAAATACATGAATAAATAAATAAATAAATAAATCTGATACAGTTATTTGAGCACCTTCTACACTGCTTCCTTCTGGTGCCTCTCCCTTCCTATGTAAATATTTCTCTGGTTGCTTGTTTGTGTTTTTGCTATCATTGTTCTGTTTTCTTCTGTGAGATAATATGAATAATAAATTTGATCTGTCTGTTATTACTGCCAAATCCACTGCCAACAGCCGATGACTGTTGTTGTTCCAGTTTATTCTGTTAAATAATATGACCAACAAAAACATATCCATATAAAATATGGCCTACCTGTGATTATTGCCAAACACTTGCCAATGACAAGTAGGGATTACTGATGACTCATGGTCAGTGCACCTGGTATGAAGCATAACTTTGTACTAAGTCAGGCAATCTGGGTATGGGGTCCTGCAAAGGTATAACCTGTTCACTAATATACAAGCTGTTATTTGAGAAACACTGCTAGCTGATACCACATGCTCTTTAAGAGCCTGTACTTCCTCATCCTGTGCACTTGTCTTACCTCTACATGCGCCAGGGAAGCAACACAGTATTTTCTATCTATGCAACAAAAATATTGGGCTTCCTTCCACTTAAAAGTAGGTCACAATTACCTAGAATGTTTATATATATATATATATATATATATATATATATATATATATATATATGCATATATATATATATATATATATATATATATATATATATATATGTATATATATATATATATATATTAAAATCACATCATTCAAGAAGTTTGCAAATGTTAAAAGCAAGCTAATAAATTTACTTTATCTATACAGGTAAATAGTCCCTACCTGGCCTGGGTAGATAAGCAGTCACTTCTATTATGTTTATGTGCTTTCTAATCAAGTATTTTTCCTTTGAATACTGATTATGTTTCTGTAATTATTGCAACAGGCCGTGGCTAAAAATGAGGTTTGGACAAGTTTCACTTATAAATATTAACATGTGTTGAGTACTGTGATAAGGTATTTAGTTTACTTGACATATAGCTGACCTTATTTCCCCAGTTATACTAAACTGTTTCTTGTTATTTTACTGCTTGAGATACAGGAACTGCATGCAGAAGGGCTGTGGGGTTGTTGGCTATGCTCTCTCCTATTTCTCCCTCTATCTTATTCACTCACTCACTCACTCTGTTGTCCCCTGCTAACTGCCTTTTCTTTTTTTTCATTTTATTCGACCTCCACTTGTGGCACCATGCCACATTAACACATAGAGTAGTAGTCCTATCTCAATGCATAAAGCACACAATGTTATAATTTGCTATGCTTCACTTTTGCCTTGTATCGCCATAGTGAAAACTGCAGTTTTAAACTGCTGTGTAAGGAGAGGTGGAGAATACATTGGTGCTCCTTCAAAGGAAATGAGCTAAACTGTATCAAGTAAAATATTTATTGAACTGTAGTATGGGAAAAGAAATGCATAAAATGTTATATAAATGTGCTTGCCAATGGCAAAATGCACTATAGTTTAAAAGTAAAAGTAAACCCTAGTACACAAATGAGTTCATTGTTGCAAAGTTTACCACTTACCTATACAGAGTAGGTCACATGATGATGATGCCTTTACCTGGACAGTAGTTACTTGAGATTCTCTCTTTGTTCGCCCTCACAAGACGTATAGGTTCATAGGAGACCATTAAGGAGCATAATCTAAATTCCCAATTGCCACAAAGTTCTGTCTAATTAAATGACATGCTCAAGGGCACACAGTAGGCAAATGAAGGCATTGGGAATCAAAGGCTATACAAAGGGAAGTAGCTCATTAATAGATCACAGACTTAACCCCTGTCCTAATTGCCAGACCTATGCACCAGTGGAAACAGAAAGGCGTCTTCCAGAAATGTAAAAAGTTAGTTACAGGAGATATTGCTTTATCTTATGGGTAGCATCCTTAGAGACAGTTTTATTGTACCTCCTGTAAAGGACTCTGAAAATTAAATTTTGTACTTAAAACCTATTAATAAATTACAATGTATCTTTAGACAGAAGCAGAGAGCTTTGAGAACAAATGTTAAATAGATTTTGTTGAGCAATACCAGCCTGATTATATGTTTTATTTTCAATTCTTGGTACAGTACAAGTTTTATACTGTTTGTATGTTTATTGAAAAGGGAATGCTTTATCTTATTTATTTTAAGTAAAGAATTTTATTTACTTTTGGATACATGTAACTGATGTTTTACTTAATAGTTTAAGGATCTGTTCATTTTTTTCTGGTAAAGCTAACTGTGGGCATCTGCCCATCAACATTTTCTGATTTAGCAGTTGCTATTGTTCAGATGTTAGACATTCAGATGTTGGTCTGTTTTAATGGTAAACAACAAGATGTGTTCTTTTTTGTTAGTTTTGCCTAACAGATGGCAGCATACTATAAACTTTAAAAAATGGTGCTAGTATTGAAGAGTTACCATTTACCCCCTTCATTCTAACGAATATTGTGTAAGTACACAAACTCATTCTGGTTAAGTTCCAATTGCTGTTGATAAATTTGTACTTGAGGCTGGTAGGTTCAGTCTGGTTATGGATGAAATTCTGGGGAGCAAGTGATTTTAACTCTGATCTGGAGCTGTATAGCATAAAGCGTAATTGGTGTGGCAGGTCTTGGCTATTACCCAAGGCAGAAATGCACATTTACTGTATACTCTTAAGGCCAGTTGCCCTTTGTATATTAACTGGTATCCATGGTAGGAATTCAAGCTCCATACTTCCGGTTCCTTTGCACAAAGTATTGATGACAGTGGTGTGCAAGTCAAAGCCTCTAGCACCTGTCTGTCATTTACTAACTGGTAGGTAACAGTTGGATCATAAATTGGAGTTGTATAGTTTGTACAATAGTTTTGATCAACATGTGGTCATAACATAAATATACAGCAGTATGTTTTGCAAAAAAAGTTGTTTTATTCTTTAGTCACAACAAATAGGAAACAGGGAGAAAATTAGCTCTGTTAATCAGAGAAAAAAATGAAGTGTCTCATGAGTGCAAGACAGAGGAAATTTCATATGCTGGTATGTCCAGGAAGGACATAATAGTAGCTCTTGTGTACAGCCAAAATATGGTTCACTGAAACTAGAGGCAACCATTAAGCAGCAGCAAGAGCACATCATGAAGCAAAGCAGCTCAGTCCATCCTCAGATTAACCAAAAACAAATTGTAATTAAAGAGGTAAGGGCTGAAGATAAAATGTATGGAGATCAAGCGAGTTTAGAGAATGAAAGAGATTGAGGTACAGTAAATAGAAAGAGAGTTGGAGATAAGGGAGAAGGAGTGAGAAGAAAGGAAGAAGCAATGATAGTATGAGAGAGCTATGTTGGCATTTCTTCAAATGCATGTGAAAATGAGGGAGCTGATCTCCAGATACCAAGGCCAGTATCAAATTCTTTCTTATGTAGGACTTCCAAGATGGCTGCTTACAGTGAAAAACAGCTTAACTTGAACTCTCCCAGTATAAAAACAGAAGCTGAGAAATGGCAGCCAGATTTATTGTCAACCTGAGTAAAATTCAGTTACTGGCTAAGAGGAAACACTGACTCTGTAGCTGTTCAGCAAAAAGTACTTCAGGTATCCAGCTTTGGGGCAAGATATGGCTTCCAGTAATCTGGAGGAAAAATAAGTCAAATGTGTTCAGAGCTGATTAAAATGAATGAAACACTGAAGGAGTGTATCAATTCAAATAAAAAAGGCTGGAAAATGGAAGAAGCTTTAAACAGATATTCAGAAAAACTGCAAAAATTAGAGGTTGAAATGAAGAAAAGGCTGACTGAGAATGAATCTGCTCAAGAAGAGATGTTTCAAAAAATGGTAGAATTAAGAGGACATAGCACATAGGGGAAAATCTGCAATTTTCTGCCAGAGAAATTAGAAGGACAGACTGCATTAATTTTATGAAGGCACAAATAAGTAACTGGACTGGTATTCTGCAGCAGGAACTGTCAATTGAAAGGGCACATCCTGTGTATGCTCCAAATTTGGTCATAAAAAGCAGCCAATACCTTTATTACTAAATTATGCAAACCTACCATCAGACAGAGTTGATCATGAGAAAACTGTGGCAAAGAGCAAAGTATTAAAATATTAAGACAGTAGAATGTTTGTGGGAAATGATTATTCATTAAACACCATGCATAAGAGAAACAAATTTATTCCAATAATAAGGGAATGTTGAGAGGCAAGTGTAAGATTTAAGCTGTGGTATCCAAGATGAAATTAATTTATTTGATGCAGAGGAGGCTAAGGAGAAAATGCAGAAGTTTCTCCAACAAAAAATTAGCCATTAAGCAGAAGGGGACTCTGCTTCTCATTCTTCTGATAATAAAGCAAACAGAGAAATGTTGCCAGTGAAACCTTTTCCACTGTTCCAAAATAACAGAGATACAGAGAAAAGCACAGGAGCTGACCAGAAAAATTGGGAGCACCATGAAATTGAGCCAGAATCTGGAGTTAGCAGATAGAGTTGAAGAAGAAGAAGACCAGCAAAACAAAATTTGTGAAAAAATGTGAGACTGCAAAGCATCCATCAGATTTGTAAAATGGAGCTGTATAAGAATAAGTGGAAAGAGTAGCCTTTTGTTGACTTTGTTAAACTTCTGAGGAACTGAAAGGCATTTGCCTCACTTCATGTCATTAATGTTTGGAAAGACTCTGAGGGGATGGGAAACGGAAAGAAGAATGTAACTGTAAGTAAAACAATTTCTTTTCTTAACAGTATTTCTATGAAACTTTTCACAAATGTAAATTGTATATTTTATGCTACAGTGTTTTAGTTGTTCTTGTATGTGATAAAGATATTAACGTCATTTTTTTTCTTTCTTTCTTTCTTTCTTTCTTTCTTTCTTTCTTTCTTCTTTTTAGGTATTAAATCTAGGCATTACAGTGCAAAAGAGAAGAAAAGATATAAAAAAGTATGTTTGAGTTAATAGACTGTAATCTTGGGTTGTTGTGGTGGAGGATGGTGTGTAAAAGTGCACAGATTATATGTAGAGCTGATATGTTTTGTCTTACTTTTGTATAGTTGAATGTCTTGATTAAGGGCCTGTGGCTTAATCTAATAACAAAGTTTAAGTGGAAACAAGTAAATATGAGAACACTGAACATAATGAAAAGTTTTCATTAGCAATAAGTATTTCAGCTTGCCTTTCATGCTGCAACAGAGGGATGCATTTTTCTTTTTTCTCTTACTTTTCCATGGAGGCAGGGTGATAATAAGGCAATAAAAGACAGAACACTGGTTTCTTCAAGGCTAAAAGTTAATGATTTCTGAAAGTATGCAAGTAGTTTTCACATCTGGGGAAGGGGATTAAAGATAAATAAACTAGAATAAACACCAATTAGTATAAATAAAAGCACAGGCAATAACATGCAACTTAGTATGGAAAACCTCAATTTCAGATTAATTAGGGCCTGTATTAGCCGCGGTCCATCTAACACAAATGTTTGTATTAGGAAGGTTAAACTTCATTATTTGAATATGTATATAATTATGTGTATCTGTATTAAAGTAATAGGTCCTGGGGGGGGGGGGGTCTGTTTTTTTTTGCCTGAGTGTTTTTATTAAAAAAAGTCTTGTAAATATGAAATGGGTTCCCATGTTGGTGCTAAGAAAAAAAAAACTGAATGCAGTATTAACTGCAGTCGAAATTGTAGCTTGCTACAAATCCCCCACCATGCCCCAGGATTCTCACTCCTCTTTTCTTGATATACTGGAAAATATTAGGGTTCAACCAAACACCGTAATAATGGGTGATTTTGACTACCCCACCATTAACTGGGAAAACTCCTCATGTACCAACTCCTTCACTCAACGCTTTCTGGAATTCATAAATTCCAATGCCCTGGATCAACTTATCCACACCCCCACCAAGAGCAACAATACGCTAGACCTAGTCATCACCATCATGAGTGACTGGTGTTCCACACCTGAAGTCAACTCCTCGTTGGTCAGATCCGACCATAAGCTAATCACCCTAGATATCCACATCCCGCCCCCACCCACCATTAAGGAAACCATGGTAAAAAATTTCTCCAAAGCCAACTTCATGCTTCTTAAGACAGAAGTGGTGAACTTCATGACACCCATGCAGATAGACAATACAGTTTTGACTGCTAAATCCTACACAAATGCACTCTATAAGCACTTACACGAATGCGTGGCTCGCGCTATCCCAAACAAAACCAAGACACTATCCTCCAAAAAAAGGAAGCCAATCTGGTGGTCCCCTGCCATAAACAAACTCTACAACAGAAGGAAGAAACTGTTGCAAAAGAGAGAAAAATCCCATGAGTGGAGGAGTTCTCTGGTCAGCCTCAGTAAGAAGCTGAGATCTCTCATAAGATCCTCCAAAGCTAGCTATGAAAACAAAATTGCCACTGATTCTAAGGGCAACCACAAAGCATTCTATAGCTATGCGAAGAATCTCAATGGCAACACCCAGTTCTGCTATGAGTTACAGCACAGCGGCACAAAAATTACAGAACCAACTGATATTGCCAGCATCCTGACAGATAAGTTCAGTGCTAACTTTACCCAACTTCCACCCCCTAAAGGGCCCATATCTATACAGGAAGAATGCAAAGTCCCTATAAATACATCTATGCAGGTAAAAAGCTGCACTCTCTAAAACCAAACCACAGCATCCATGGGACCGGGCAACATCCCAGGCTGCATTTTACATGAACTTCAGAACAAACTGGCTCCCCACCTAAGCACCATGTTCAATCATACTCTCACGTCAGGCTTTGTGCTCACTGAATGGCACATGGAAACAGTTATCCCACTCCACAAAGGGGGAGCCACCACTGATCCTGGGAACTATTGCCCTCTTAGCCTGACGAGCCTGGTCTGCAAGGCCATGGAACATATCATCATGGAACTCATAAACAAAGACATTGGTAACCTCCAAACTCTGGACACCACCCAGTTCGGGTTTGGGAAAGGCAGATCATGCCTTCTGAACCTGATCAACTTCTTTGAGGCAGTCACCAAAGCTGTAGATAAGGGTAAGGTGGTTCATATAGCCTATCTTGACCTCGCCAAGGCTTTTGACACCACCCCCCATTCTGTAATTATAGCTAAGCTCACTAAGCTAGGTATAAATCCCTACATCACAAGATGGGTTGCCAACTGGTTCACTGACAGAACCCACACTGTAAAAGCTGTAGACTCCAAATCTGACTTCAAATCAGTGACAAGTGAAGTACCACAGGGGTCAGTCCTGGGACCTCTCCTCTTTGGTATCTACTTCTCTGAAGTACAGACTAACATAGAAGTCCTCTGGCTAATGAAGTTTGCATATCATTGCAAACTAGGAGCCATAGTCGAGTCCCCAAATGATGTGGACATCCTACAGAAGGGCCTCACTGAGACAGATGCCTAGTGTCAGAGGCATGGCCTCAAGCTCAATGCCAAAAAGTGCATTGTCATCCCCTTTGGTAAAAACTCTGTACCCATGAACTACCACATAAACAGCAGTCTACTTAATGCTGAATGTGTGATAAGAGACCTTGGGACCCAGGTGGATAGAAGTCCATCCTTTGATAATTACATTGCCACAGTAGTCAAGAAATCCTTCTATTTGGCACAGCTCATCACTAAAGGGTTCTCATCCAGGAAAAAAGAAGTAATTGTTCCCCTCTACTCAGCACTCATTAGATCAATTATAGAGTACAACACCCCTTTTGGATTGTACCTCACAAGACATCTGCAGCAGCTGGAAAGGCCACAGAAGTACCTCACAAAGAGGATTACTGGCCTCAAACAGATGCCCTACACTGACCATCTCAAAAAACTCAAAAAGCATTACTCTGTAGCATATCGCCTACTCCAAGGAGATCTCTGCCTAACATATAAAGCTATGTTAAACCCAGAGCTGTTGGACATGCTACACCTAAAGAAATCCCAATCCCTCCAAGCTACATGCTCTAGGGACCTAAACTTTGTCACCACAATAAACAGGACATGTTGGAGGGATAGATTCCTGTCCCAGAGACTTCCTTTAATCTGGAACAAGCTACCCATCTATGTCAAGCAAGTTCCTCATTAGCACTCTTCAGGAAAAATCTTGATGAGTGTATTGGAAATAGGAAATACACCCGGGTCTATATTAGAACACCAAACATTTAAAATGTTGAGTGTTCTAATATCGACCTGTTTTCAGTGAATGCTGAAAATATCAAAGAAACAGAAAACCAATTTTTTTCCTAGGGAAAAAATTTGGTTGTCCATTTCTGTTGCGTCAGTATTTTCAGCACTCTGGTGGAAAGTTATAGGTTGGGTTCAGTTAAGTGTGCGATTGTGTGGACGTGAGGGTTAGGACAGGTTAGGTGAGTTAGGGTTAGGGCGCGGGTCAGGTAAGTGTGCACTTGTGTGGACGTGAGGGTTAGGGCGGGGTAGGTGAGTTAGGGTAAGAGCACGGGAGAGGTGACTGTGCGATAGTGATGGACCTTAGGGTTAGGGTTTGGGTTAAGGTAAGTGGATAGTTAGTGGTGTATGTATAGTTTAGTGTAGGGTTAGGTGTAAGATTTTAGGTGTATGTGTGTGAATTGCTGTTTGTTTGGTGTGCTTGTGTTGTGTGTGTGCGTTTTGGAAGAGTTCTGAATTTCGATGTTTGGTATTTTCGATTGGTAGGGTTCGATATTAGAACACTCGACATTTTGAATGTTCAGTGTTCTAATATAGACCCAATACACCCTTGAGATCACTTCTTTGGCTCTGCTTGATAGGAGCTCAGTAAATTAACTTTCTTGGGTGGCATAAGCTAGGGAACCTTGTTGGCTAGGCTTACTTAGGCCCTTAGGCCAATAGCCTAGTACCTACCTATGAACCTATGAACCTGCCAAACATTAATGGGTGCATGTTTCACAAAAGCAGGAAACATACTTTAAAAAAAGCTCCATATATAATAGTTGGGAATAATGACTTCTTACCATAACGGCAACCCTTTCCATGTACAAATTGCAGTGCTACAGGAGACACATCTGGAAAGAATATGAGAATTTGATATAGAAATGATATCAGGATGGATATTCTGCACAATATCAAGGATAGAAGAAAAGAAGAGTACTTATATTGATTTCTAGAAGATCTCCAGTAGTGATAGAAGAGTGAAAAAGGTAATAATGGCATATTTGTAGTAGTAAGGGGCTACTGATGAGGGATGAGCATTACATTGGCGGGTCTATATTATAACAACAAAGTCTTAAAACTTTAAATGTTATAATATCGAACCCATTCGATCGAAAGACCAGAAAATCGAACAGTAAGAATAGCAATTTTTTCCCACGGATAAAATTTGTTGTTCCGACAAACATACACACAACACAAGCACATCAAAATAAATAATCCACACACATACACTTCACAAAACCCTACACTAAACCATACATACACTACTAGCTATCCACTTACCTTAACCCAACCCTAACCCTAAAATCCCTATCACACACTAACCTTACCCGCTCCCTAACCCTAAAGTTCCTATCGCACACTCACCTTACTCGCTCCCTAACCCTAAAGTCCCTATCGCACACTCACCTTACCCGCTCCCTAACTGTAAGGATCCTATCGTACATTCACCTTCATTCGCAAACTTACCTTAACCCGGTCTGTAACCTTTGCTCCACAGTCGAGGAAATAGCGAAGCTGCAAAAATGGCCCACCAAATACTTTCCCTAGGAAAGTATTCGATATTCTGCTGCTTTGCTATTTTCAGCGTTCGGTGCATAGGGTTCGATATTATAACATTCGAAGTTTTAAGACTTCGATGTTATAATATAGACCCGCACTGACATGTATTTATATTTCACATAAAACTGTTATTTTGGAACTTAATCATTTTGGGGAGAAATAATTATTTTTCAGCAGGGAATATTACTTACAGGTGCGGACTGGAATTTAATTTGTGACAATGAGTATGTATCTGGGGCCTAGATGGGAAAATATAACAAAATTGCTGAAGAAATTTATGAAAATATTTGGTATAAAACAAATAAATTAAGTAGTATGAACTCTGAGAGAATTTACATCTTATTCTCCAAGGTACAATAACTGGGCTAGACTTGACATAAATTATATTTCACAGGAAACTGTCCATTTAATTAATAACTTTGACACACATCCAACAAATATTTCAGATCATGCACTAATAATTACTAAGATAAAAATGCAGGGTAATGAAGTAAAGATCAGACACTGGTGCTTCCCCACCTACCTGTTAAAAAGAGAGGAATTTGAAGAATGGATAGTGGAAATTATCAGGGAATTATTAGGGAAGATAGAAAGTACTCCAGAATTATAGCTAATGGGTGGGATACAATTAAAGAAGCATTTAAAAATAGGGTATAAATAAAAGAAAAATAGGTCCAGTTAAGAAGTAATAGGAATGATTTAGAGGGACTGACAAAGATTAAAGTATTAAATTAGGGGAATCTCACAGAACAAGAAAGGGCACAGTTAGAGTGTTAAAGAGAAAATAAGGGAGTACCTGAATAATGTTCATGAGTTTAGAAAGATTGCTGTTAAGCAACTGGTTTTGGTAATCACTTTTGGCACAACATCTTAGGCAACAGAAAATATAAAAGATTGTTGCCAAACTTAGGGGATCTATAACAAGAAAAATAACCAGAGATTCTGTAGCGGTATTAGAAATATTTTGGAAATTTTATATAAAATGTGTATAAAGTAGAGAAGTGGGGAAATCAAGAAAAAGCACAAATGGAAATATTTAGGGAAGACTTAAATATGCAAAGGTTAGAAGTAGATGATGCTCAACAACTAACGTTTAAGTTAGGAGGAGATGGGATAAAAATAGTGATGTATAACCAATCTACTACAAAGACTCCAGGAATAGATGGTATTCTGGCTGATGTCTAGAAGTTAAGATGGAGGATAAAGATCTGGAAAGATTTGTATAATAGTATTTTAAAATGAGGACAGGCATCAACATCCTAAAAAAAAGTTATAATGGCTGCAATAAGTAAAGACCATCTGATATAGCTTCATATAAGCCCATTTCAATTCTAAAACATGATTATAAAGTTTTTATGGCTATAAAGACTTAAAGAATGGCAAAGGTGATGCCAAAATTGATAGATATGCACCAATGTGGTTTTGTGGAGGGGAGGCAAACATTAGACAAGATTAATAGAGCAATGATGATCCAGAGAGAAGCAATATGTATGAAAATACTGCTGCTATTTGTGGATCTTGATAGAAAGAAAGCATTTGAGTAGGGCAATGGAAGCATTTGCATTTCCTGATACATTAATAAGGTTAATTAGAATGATATAAGAGGGATCTGAGGCAAAAATCAAAGTGCGAAGGTTCTTCTCTGATATGTTATATCTGAACAGAGGAACCAGGCAGGGGTGTCCTCTTTACCTTTTGTTATATTTAGAAAAAAATGCAAAACAGAATAAGAAACTCAGAAAATCAACGGTATAATTGGTATGATTTTCAGGAAAAGTTGGAGTTATTTGCAAATTATATTATTTTATACATGATGGGGCTAGAAAATGCTATCTCAGTGTTGTGGAATATTCTGAGGCAGTTCTATTTTTGGGGGGATATACAATTAATAAAGATAAAACAAAAGCTATACCTATAAACTGTGCACCCACACATGGATTCGTTCAGCAATACCCATATTTTTGAGGATATGATAAAATTAAGTTTTTAGGAGTATGGATTAAAAATGATTCTGTAATGTCAGCTAAGGATATTTTGGAAGAGACTAAACAAAAGATAATACAAAAACTCAGAAACTGGAAGCCTGTGGATATGGACAGCAAGATGCAAGCAGTAAAACATTTTAGTCCTTTTAGTTTTATATACAGATCAGGCATATTTTTATCAACCAGTACAGAAGTCATAGGTAATAATTAATAAAGAGGTGAAGAATTTTATTTGGGAGGGAAGAGGCAAGACTCAAATAGGATAAGTTTATCCTCCCAACAGAAGATGGCAGTTTAGTATTACCTGATTTGAAGGGATATTTTACAGCTGCAGAGTTAAGTTTATTATATATAACATAAGCAGAAAGTTACAATTCAAAATGGAAAGGGATGATGATGAAGCAGGGGAGTAATTTGAGAAGTAATAAAAGAATGGGATTTTGGATACAGTCATGCAGAATATTATATTCATAAAATAGCAGGAAGTATGCTAAAAAATAAGCCAACACAGGATAGGAGAAAGGAGATTCCACCAATAGGAATCACTGCAATTAGGGGTACAGAGAACAGATAAGATTGGTCTGGAATTTACTGGAGGAAGTTGGCAAATGGGCCAAACTATTGGGAACAAATAATTAGGGAAGGAAAGATCATAGAATGGGAAGATGTCAAGATGACATTTGGATTGCAGGCTAGAGATTGCCTTTCCTATCAGGGATTGATATCAGAGTATAGACAAAGGAATAAGGCGATCTTGAATGAAAGATCTGCACTGTTTGAGATTTTAATTAAATCTAGATGCCAAAAAAGGGACAATTAGTAGGGGATATGAAATATTGCACAATAACTATATGAATCAATCAGAAGAGATCAGAAAAGATTAGGAAGAGAGATGATATATGCAATTCACAAAGAAACAATGAGAGGACATATGTATGATTCCCAAATATGCAGCAAAGTCTAAAATATTTAGAATTTCTGCCTGGAAGTGTTTGCATAGTTAATTTTAAACCCTAAGTAGACTCCAAAGAAATTTCCCTCAGGTAGATAGCAAATGTAGGTATGATGGGGAAGAAAAAGGAAGTTGTAACATATATTTTGGGAGTGTAAAGATTTGGCAGACTTTAAGAATTCTCTGTCAGGAATACTGGAGTGTAGGGAAATATATTTTTAAGCTGGGATACAGGATCTGAATTGCCTAGACATAGTGAGTCCTTGTTAGGTTTAATTCTGGTGGCTGCCAAAAAAGCAATTATTAGAAAATGGAAATCAAAATCTAAATCAACTATTCTTGAGGTAGTAAATATTGTAACAGAGATAAAAGAACAGGAAGATAGATCTTTAGATAAAGGTAGGAATAAATTACATAAAAAAAATGGAAAGATTTGGAGCAATATATGCAAAAAATGTTTTGGAGGAGGAATGAGGTTTAAGAGAAGACAGGAACTGAATAATTTATGTAATGTTGCTTAGATTATAGGATATATAAAATATATGTTATGTATGTTTGTAAATGTGAACTTGTTAATATGGTTTGATTACTTTTTATATAAATGTAAGTCTGCCTGTATCACAAGTGATAATTCAATAAAGGTGTTTAAAAATCTTTCTTATGCAGAAGAGAGATAAGAGTTTTAATCATTTTATACAGACACTTGAAAGGATATGCAGTCAATACCAACTTGCCCAAGGGAAATAGGTGAAAGGTTTAACTCATCCGATCATAGATAAGGTTGTGAATGCACTGTCCAAAAAACCAGATGTGGATTGTCTGAATTATGATAAAATTAAATACTGTTTATTTAAATGTTTAAACAGACACTTGGAGCACACTAAAAATTAAGACAGCATAAAAGAAATGAAAGTAACAGTGTAAGTAACTATATTATGGAAATACACAATTTCATATATGGAAGAACGGATATTGAGTCACCACTTTTGAATTGCTAGGAGACCTTATTATAAGTGAATAAGCACTCACTGCCTTACACTTGAGGACATAAGAATCTGGTTTGCACAACAGCTGTGTAATACTGCTAAAGAAATCAGGAAAAAGCATTTCTCTTTAGCCAGCAGGGCAGAGTTGCATAACAAAGTAGTGTCTAGCACCACTTACGGGTATACAAACAATAGGTGATACACTGACTCAATCCCATGGCAAGGTTTTAGAGTAAAATGTTTCAAGTGTAACCAGATAGAAAGTGCCTGCTTCAAATATCCACAATGCCAAGTTGGGGAATAAAAGTTTTGGGAGGGAGCTAACAAAAGTACAATACACTACTGGTAGGTTGTCTTGAAACTGCAGATGTACCAGATTATCATAAGGTCCTATACTCTGTCCTGTCAGAGGACAGATAAATCACTGACAAGAGGGATACTGCAGTTATTGCAAAGAAACATTACCTGTCCAAGCAGTCTGGTCCAGTTAGGGGCACATAAAGGACACCTTTTCAGGTTCTATTAGCTACATTTTCTTTGTAGTGGGAACTACGGTGGGAAGACAAGCATGTGTCAGTGTTTGATGTTATCCTAGTGGACAATATTCAGTGCTGTTGTGGTTGCACATAGCCAGGTTTGGATACCCTTGGGAAAAACTAGCTTGTCTAATAAACTGCCACTGGTCATAGCTTCAGTAGAGAATGGTAATGTTGTCATTTCAGAGGAAGAGCTAGGTAGTATAACAAGCCCAGAATGATGTCACAACCATCAGAAGGTAATGGTCTTCAGTCTGGGATGAAGTTATTTCTGAAAAATAAATAAGCGATAGTAGTGAGTATAAATATGATATACAGCTGCTGAAAATTACCAACACTCCATTACAATGGGGAGGAGTACATAGACAGAGTTAAGTCAGGGACACCTCTCACAACCCAGTTTACAAAATGTGAGGGGATATGGCCAAAGGGACTACTAATCCTCTTGGGCAGATGGAGTCTGTATATTAAAAGTAAAGTGGTTATTGTACAAAAATGGATAGCTATAGTTATGATGCAGCAGTTGGAAATCACATATGTGTATCAGTAGATACATCTAGCCAGAGTTTATATTATTCCTTTTTTAAGCCATATGAGCATAAAGTGTAGATAAAGGGGGCTTATGCAAATATTCATTGACCAGGTATTACCAAAGATATCAAGGGACATTGAAGTGTTTGAGCAGTGTTAAAAATTGCCAAGACAAGAATAAAGCACAGAATACCCAGTTGGCAAAGCACTGTCTAGATGCAGAGACTCACTGAACAGTCACAAAGGCAAAGTTATCTATCAGGGCAAAGAGATGAAAGTTAAAAATGTCAAATATGCTTTCTGTCACAAGAAACTCAGAGGATATTTCAAAGCAAGAAACAGTGTAAAAAAAATTCCTTCCAGATGTTGAAGAGCTTCAAAGACAAAATCAAATAGAAAACAAAAAAGCCAGAAGCTAAATGTCCAAACAAATTTAATAATAACAGAGTATAACAGTAAGCAGTATAGCAAAGCGTATGAGTTAAAAACTCTTTATCAATGCATCATAGTTGAATCAGCCTCTTTCCATTTTTTAAATAAAACACCAGCCAATCAAAACAACAATCAACCACATGACTAATGAAGCAGTTCTTGACTGAAATTCAGTACAAATGTAGCTATACAAAAGCAATTGCATATATCTAATAAACTATATATGCATACATGTCTACTTCAAATAAACAAAAACCCACATTACAGAAGACATCACCGAGATGACATTGCCAAAACCTGATTGAAACAAATGACCACAATGCCGAAGGATTTCACAGGTATCCTGCTGTCCACCATCTAACAATGAAACACACCGCACTATCTCAAACCCATCTAGGTGGGGGGCTACACCACCTGCACCCCCCAATATGGGGGTACAGTCCCCCACACCCTCAACTAAATATTACAACTCCAGGATTGTACTACAGTGGGGAAAAGGGCAAATTTCCCCTTGTTGTCCACCGGATACTTACCCTGTGAAATGCCTTGGCATTGTGTTAATTCATTAAATTCAAGTTACGGCAATGTCATCTCGGTAATGTCATTTTCAGGTAAGTGGCCTTTCATTTATTTGAAGTAGACCCATATACATACATACATATAAACAATAATATAAATATAAAGATCCCAGCCTAGAATTAAATACATATACATATAAAAATATGTTTTGTTCCTATACTTATTATTACATTTGTTTGGACGTTGAGCTTCTGGCTTTTTTTACTTAAAACAAGGAACAGTGAGTGTAACATAAAAAACACATTTTGCCTCAAGATTTGTTCATTGAATGTTTCTCAGCAAAACTCACTTGCATCAAGAAAATAGGGATGTGTGTGAGAATAAATGTAGTGAGAAGGGAAAATGTTACAATTCTTTTAAAAGAAAAATCCATGAGGAGAGATCAAAGAATGTAAATGTAACTATATTTGCCACTGTGAAAATGCATAAGCAAAGCTAACCTCTGCTCCACAAATGTGTGCACTGTAACAACATCTGCTGCTTGAAGATACTTGCCAGGTCAAATGATGTTACTGCTTTACTTGGACAGCAGCTTGTAGAGAATTACCCCCACCCCAGAAGTTTGCAACTATGGAAATAGGAAGTCATGTTCTAAAATGAAAACTGAAACCACTGAAATTGCTGCTTTTCCCACTGTAATGTAGGCTTGAAAACAGAGATCAAACCGTAATATACAGCTTCAAAGTTCCTTCCAAAATCTATTTGGACATAATAGCCAGAAACAGTGGGAGTTCAGTATATTCACAAGCAGATAGTCTTTAGTACAGCTGTTAGATATTGCTCTGAACAATTTCTGTCCATTTGAATGTTTTTTTTTCAATTCCATGTTCACAATCATATTTGAAGTTTGATGTACTTTAAGCATATTTTAACAAATTGGTGGCAATGTACCATAAACTTAGGAATAAAGGCACTGATGCTGAACAGTTACTATTTACCCCACCCTGCTCTGGAAATATTGTATAATTATGTGTACAAAATAATTTAGTCTAGTTTCAGTTACTGTCAGCAAGATTGCATTGAAAGACACTGGGTTTAGTCTGAGGTGGGTGAGATTCTGGAGAGCCATTGATTGCATCTCTGATGTGTAGCTATGCATGTGGTTTAAGCAGGGATTGACTATTACCCAAGTCAGCAGTGCACAGTTACAGATTACCCCAGGCAGCAGTGCACAGTTACTGATTCCCCCAGGCAGCAGTGTACAGTTACAGATTACCCCAGGCAGCAGTGCACAGTTACAGATTACCCCATGCAGTAGTGCACAGTTACAGATTATCCTAGGCAGCAGTGCACAGTTACAGATTACCCCAGGCAGCAGTGCACAGTTACAGATTACCCCATGCAGTATTGCACAGTTACAGATTATCCTAAGCAGCAGTGCACAGTTACAGATTACCCCAGGCAGCAGTGCACAGTTACAGATTACCACATGCAGTAGTGCACAGTTACAGATTATCCAAGGCAGCAGTGCGCAGTTACAGATTATCCCAGGCAGCAGTGCACAGTTACAGTATTCCTTATTGGCAGGATTCAAACCTCATACTCCTGGTACTTTGCATAAAATATTAATAGCAGTAGTGCAGTATTTGAAGTTGATAATATCTGTGTTTCACATACGGTTTAATATTTTTTTTTACTTTTTTACATTCTATTGCCTGTATTCAAAATGATAAGGCTATGAGCTGCTAATTAGCTTCATCTTGCAGTCAATGATTGATTTCCTGTGTTTCCATTTGTAAACTGTTTGTCTCTTAGGGAATCACTTAATCAGACAATGGTGTCAAGTCACTATCTCCCCCGAAATAGGCAATTTGCCAATTCATGGAAATGTAATCATTTAAACTGCATTGTGCAATAGTTGTTTGAGTTTCACAAAATATGTATTTGTCCCTACAGAGATATATTCAACCACTCCATCTCTTCTATGAATCTGTGATAAAAAATACTATTAATTTCTGGTGGCTGCCAAAAAAACAATTACTAGAAAATGGAAATCCAAATCTATCAATGAGGATAAAGATGGTCTCTTGCATATGTCATCAGAATTTTTACTTCAAAAAGTCAGATAAGTTCAAAGGGTATACAACCACAGAAGAAAAGTCAAAATTACAGCAAAGCATCTGTAAGAATCTGACAAGCCACATCCTTTCATCAGATTCAGTCCACAGCATACTAATACAAACTGTCACGTATGCAGTCATGAACGTTTCGTTTATGTCATACCATGGCGATGCTACATGATTGAGACATGCTAAAGATCTAACATTCTATAAGCTGCTTATGCCATATACTTATTAAAACATTCTTGGTGACATAACAGTGATGTCTCCTTCATATTCTGATGGTCCACATTAACAGGAAAATGTATGAAGGAATGCTATGAGAAACTAGAATACTCCATCCTTTCTCAGTTATGTAGTGATTATTTTCTATGGTTGTTCCCTTTTGCCAGCTAATATAACACATATTGTTTATGGTCCCTTTCTTCCTTAGATTGTCCAAGATAGCAATATTCATTTTATACCGTCCTTCTCCCATCTTCTGTAATGTGATATGGTTATACTCATTGTTCAGGGAAACTCCATCTATGTTCCTGTAACCATACTCTTAAAATATGAGCTTATTAATCACTAGCATTCTCTTTTTCCTTATGTAACATTTTAATGCATACATACTGGCTAGATGCTGCCCCTCCAGCTATCCAAGGTGCACCATAGTGCTGGAAGTGTTATGATGTATTATGCTAGAATGTCATGCATACTACAATAATTCAACATATGTGCTTTATATTGTAGAGACCTGACTGGTAATTTTCCGTTATAACCTGTGTTATTTAACATTAATCAGTCATTAGCTCATTTTCAGATCAGAAGAGATCTGTCAATAGACTATCAGATTCATTTATTTATCCTGAGGGAGGATTATCCACAATCTCGTTCCAAGAACAAATGAAAAGGATATGGAAAACAGAAGTGGCAAATTCAAGTGAATACAAAGGATAACTGGAAAGCATACATTATTTTATTCAATCTTCATTTACCAACTTAATCCAATTTATAGCTGCAGAGGAACTAGAGGCTAGTCTAGCATTCAATGGGCACGTGGAAAAAAGTAATCTAGGATAGAATGCCAAGCTATTACAGATTCTCACCCACACCCACACACAGTGTTCTGAAGTACCAAAAGTAATCCTAAGGTATCTTATGGATGTGATAGGAAAGCAGAGCACAAAGCCAAACCTCCCGCAAACATGGGCAGCAGGTGCAACCTCCACAAAGAAAGAACCCCAAGGAAGAAATGATTTGGAAAACCAACCACTGTGATGCAGCACTAAAAATATCTATTTTAAACTTAACATTCTTCCTTTTAGCACATGTATAGCTCCATAACCTATAACAAGTTAAACTATTGGACTCCATCATGACTGTTTTTATCTGTCATTAAAATGAGTAATGATACCAAGGATCAGTACAACTATATCAAACCAGCAACCAAATTAAAGAAAGAAAACATGCATCTACAATGCCATGCACTATCCAAACAGTCAAAATATAAAATGTCTGTAAAAGGGCTTTGTTGTCAAAAAGAATCTTGGTATGGATGTTCCTGGTTTTAGATGATTGGATAGTGCATGAATTTGAAGATCTGTGTTTTCTTCCCAATTCTAGATGTGGGTGAGTCAAACTGCAATATAAAAAGCATCCCTGGGTGTATATGCACTATAAGGTACACACACCTGTTGTGTGATAGGTTCATAGGTTAGTAGTAGGCTAACTGCCCTTGTGAGCCATTTTAAGCCTAGCCAATTACCCCATGTGAGAATTAAACCCTGCCCTTGTGTTTCTAAGGTAAACACCTTAACCATTACACCACCCTTCTGCTCGGTTGAAATTCAGCAATCCGAAAATGGATTTCTGTACTTTTGGCTTTCTGGGACATGGTCTAGCTGCATGCAAGCTTGTTTCAGAAATGCAGCTATTGAAAATGGATAGATAGATTAAGACAGAAAACCTGTTGTCTGACAACCTATAGAAATAAGCAAAAAAAAGAATTCATGGCCCATAAGGTCTAAATGTCATTCAGACTATCATTGGTTGAATGAAAAGGGAACTAATGGCTTGAAATGCCTTGTAGAACTTAAATGGTGACTACCAATATAGAAATATTAAGTTGTCTTATTAAAAGAAGGACGTCATCTGTAGCAAGTAAAATCTGCAGGAAATTCCTTTTTCCCTTTGCTTTTACAACCGATTTAGGCATACATTCATCTAATCGTTTAGAGCTGACTATATTCTGATGCACCTGTTAACTAGCTGCAAACTACAAAACCACACACTGCAAAACAAAAACTCTAAACTATCAGAACATCTAAAAGGATCTGTAACTTTTAAGGAACTATGTCAGTCACAAAATTAAGGTAACAATCAGGAATAAAGAAAACTTACAGGCTTCTCATGAAATAAGCCAGGGTACATATAAGTTCTACATTAGCAGAGGAAAAGAGCAACACTCAGAGTTTTATCTGCATCTTGACATTGAATGGGTAGCTTTACCTAAGGGCATTGAAAGCATTCTGGTGTGGATCTGCAAGAAGTACTTCATGTAAATTCATAAAAATATATATCCTAAAATCCATCAGAGACTCAGATGTCACAACACTTTAATGTAACAGATGAATACGATTTCTTGTTTGCTTTAATGCCATTGGATGTTTAACAAAGTCGCTGATCTCATGCTGCACAAAACGTTAGCTATAAGGTTATTTAAAGGTCCTGGCTGACGGATTACTATTGGCTTCTCTGTGCAGACTGTTTAACAGTTGACCTAATCACTGGCATGCCATTAGGCTTTAATGAAAAATGTTCATTTTCCCTTGATTTAATTGACCCTGACGTCAGCGCCTCCCCCTTCCCCCTTCCATTCAGTGGTAGTGACAGTGTGCGCATGCCAGAGTTAAAGCTATAACTCAGCATTTGTCTTATAACCCTTCAAGAACTGCATGCTTCAGTCAAACCTTAAATTATTTAAAATGGATCACGAACCCACAGTGGAAAACTTGCTTTCACAAACTACTCATAACCTGCATTGTATTTAAATGCACACTTTCCATATTATAATATTAATTTTAAAATATCAAAGAATTATAATTTTGTTATAGTATATTACCATAGGATACCAAGCTGTAATTCATAACCACACAATTCTGGCAACCACTTTTAAGTAGGAAATACAGTTTCAGATTTATTTTTCCTAAACATATTCACAAGCACTTTAGGCTAATTAAGAAAACCTCACCTTTCTAAGAATGATCTCTTCTTCAGCTTTCTGAAAACTTTACATTTCTACAGTTTAACCTTCACATAACAGTTATATTTTTGCATTTAAAAAAATAAAAAAATGCATTGCTTGTTTTACAGGTATTAATTTCTCTCAGAAAGTCAAAACACATCATTTTCTGAATTTGGGCACAACTAGGAAAACACCTTGGCACTTACTGTTCCAACAAGTAATGGTTATGGATTGCACTCTCCTTGTCTGTGGAATATCGACCAACTTCATTAAGTAATGCATTAATTCATTTTCATTTTGTGGATTAATGTATACCTGTTTTATATGTTAACAGTTTTAGCTTGTCTTGTTTAATAACTGTTTGCTGGGTTTTTTACTTGTATTACAGTTGGATTTTTGCATTATTAAATATTTCATAATCGAGCAAAACCACATCCGTAACACTGAAGATACTGATGCGTGTATAAATACCCGATAATTTATTGTATGTGATAAGTTCAAGACTGTTTTTATCTTTACCTTCATTTCTCAAAGTTTCCTGCGCCTGTTAAATGATCCTGATATCTTAAAGGATACTGCATTTGATAGCATGCTGTGTTGAATGAACATGATAGATGTAAGTCATGCCTGAAATGTACCTAGAACATGTAACACTTCTGGGAAATTTTCAACAAATTTCCCACTGTGATATAGCACACAATAATCTAATTATGCTTACCATTTTGATAACCTATAACTGACTTTAGACTATGTAAGATAAAGGACAAACTCATGAACTCCATAAACAACGTGAAGCACTGTTAAGTAATCTGGATATTAAAGCATTTATATTTATGTAACTATGTGATCATACATAAGCTGTACCAATCATCCAGGCTATTCCAGATGTTTAAAATGATTTTGCTAGATAAACAAAGCAAAAAGTAAGCAATACTGTTTTCCCATATTACAGAGTCCACACCACTAAACAGACAAGTACTAGCCTAGCTGCCCTGGTGGGCTATTTAAAGCATAGCCAATTTCCCTTCCAAAGGTGAGAATCAAATCCTGTACCTTTTATTTATGAAGTAAACACCTTAACCATTTTATCAACCCCCCCCCAATCCATACTTTTTTTTACTAGATAATACAATTACTATATGAATGCATATTTATATGTATTTTGTTCCTAACAGCTTGTATACAATAAGAGTGTCCCTCGTAGGAAGAAATTATTTTTGTATGATTGTACATGTGTGATGTATCTTCTAAGAATACCAGGCATAGACTTAACTACCAGTAGTTTTTAGACTATGCTATATTAAATACACTGTTAATTGTTAACATAACCTTGCTTCCTAACAAAACTGATCTGGTAAAGTATGATGGCATTACAAAGTATAATGTCAGTTTGCATATAAACTGGACATTTTTTGTATTTGCTGGCCGCATTGCAGTTGAGCATTAGCAGCTGCTGGTGTCTGTCATAGATTCTGGATGGAGGAAGCAACCTGACCTCTCTACCACAACTTAATGTACTTGTCCACAGTCAGAAGAGAAAGTAAGGCATCTCAGCACAGCATAATACTTCCTGCCACATGGATTATTTGTTTAATGCTCAGTGTACTTCCCATCCCCATATATGGCGGGTAATGATATAATGTCATTAAGGGCAATAATGTCTGTCAGTGCCTGCTCCAGTACTGTTAAGCCACCATTTTATCTACGAGTGCTATCATCCCATGCTGCGTACCCTGCCCCTTGGATAAGCAAGGCAGTAGAGTAAAACTATTCTCCCATCCCTCCAGCTGACTTCTTAGGAGATGGTTCATTTCTCAAATTATTTTAAGACCATAACTCTTCCTTGAATCTAAATCCTAATTATACACGTGTATCCTCGGCATTTTGTTTCCAATGTGTCACAAAAATTACATTTCAGACTGCAATTTACATTATAGTATTAGTTTGTGAAACAGGTACTATATCATAAAGCTGAAGAGTATAACAATTACTGACAGTGCATACAGATCTGCATTATTAGGTGAATCTTCTTTATTACTATAAGAAGGAACATAAGACTGAACATATTTTAGCACGAAGTATGGCCCCAGCATCTTTAGATATACCATTCCTTGATATTGAGCATTTCAGTAAGTCAGTTTGGACTCTGTCATTGCTGTTTATTTATCACTGCATTTTAGAGTCAGAACAATTTATGGTGATTATAAATTAGAATGCTGTCACATATATGCCCTGCTCTTGCAATGATTTTTTTCCATTTCAGTATTGTGTGTAGTGTAGTTCTGATAAGGCTGCATTATATTTTGCTGACTTCCTTATCAGGAAACTACATCAGCTACTTAGATTTGCACACAGACAGAAGACTGAGAGCTGGATGCACGCTGGTCACAGTGGTTGTGCTCCTAAAATTAGAGATATTTCATTTATACTGAAAACTTACTTTCTGACAATGTCTGAGGTACAACAAATATGCATATCACACCCTGATCAAAACATAGCATGGAAGACCAAACATGTGCTAGTCTTTCAGTTTTTTTTTTATTTAATGCTGTTTTAAACTGTAATCTAAATTAACATCTTTTCATCTGAAACCTTGTCGTTTATGTGCATATATAGAATCTTCAAAAAATGGTAGTCCTAAAATCACATGGCAACCTACAAGAAAGTACAAAAAAATCACAGGTGAGCCCACAAGATGCATCAGTGTAACACATCTATTACTGCTAATGCTGAAAACTTAGCGCCTTCTGCTTCTGAAGGGCATACATCTATATATATTTGATGTGTTAAATGTACAAAGTGCTTCATTTAGTTTTGATATAATAACTAATGAAAATAAAACATTAAGGAGGCTGTAGTATATGTCTGTTTAGTATAAGAATTTATATTGTAAGTCTAGAAGAACTAATGCATAATGAATGCCTTTTTTGTCCCTCTCATGCGATGGCATTTTTTTCTGATTGATGCTGCCTAGTGTACAATCTATACTGGCCTTAATACTGTTGACTCTCACTATCTACACAAATGAACAATTTATTGATTGGTCATCAAGCAGTGCTACTTAAGTGTTTCTCTCTTAA